>NC_090891.1:2840135-2845135 GCF_036669925.1 Montipora capricornis | reverse complement strand
AAATTGAAAGAATAATGAAATGAAAAATGGGCGTATTCACTCCCAGATGGAATAATTAGCAATGAAGGATAGAAAATTAATATTGGGGAATGAAGGCGCAAGATATTTGTTTGCCTCTCGAGTTTACTCACAAGAGGATTCCTATAAGATATAAAATCGTACGTGGAACGTTTAAGGGACGTTCTTACGAAAATTGTTCCCCTGTGGAACTTTGGTCCTTCGCCTAGGGTCAAAGTGTGAGGTAATTTTCAAAAAATGGGGGAGGAAATATGGCCATTTACGAGAAAAATATTTCGCGGCTTATGTAAGCCGCAGATTACTTAAGACGCGAATTGGACCATTTATACAAGTGAGGCTTACATAAGACGCGAAATGCTCGCATAACTCGCCGCCAACTGGTCCAATCTGTTTCTTTGCGTGATTCATTGCTAGCGCTCGCCATCTTTCTCAGGCGAAAGGACGGGAGCAAAATGAGTCTGTGCTATGATAACAAAACAAGCACATGCACATGAACCGTTCATGGCTCGAGCGATCCGCAGACAACGCTTGAGTACATTTAAACGAACACTTTCACGTCTGAGGTGAGCCGCGCCTAAGATACGCACAGCCTAAACTCCTTAGAACCCTGGGGCAGGAGATAAGCCATGGTTTGAGCTAGCTGCGGATGGAATAAGCTGTAAACTTACCATTTAAACGGGGTGTTCGCGTCTTATTTAAGCCGCGGCTTACACTGGCCGCAGCTTTTTTTCTGTAGTATAAACGGCCCCAATGTGTGTTTTTGATTTTGTTTTCACGGGAAAGAGCATCGAAAAAAGTGCCTGGCATGTCGAAATTCAGCATACGATGAATCGAAAATCGTAGAAATAAAGGAGTTTAAGTAAAAAAATAAGGACCAGCGGAAGTTCTCAGATACAACAACAACAACGACAAAAAGTTTATTTGTACCACACGTAAATAGGGATACACGAAATAAGTAATAGACTTGAGAAAGGTACAAATAACTAAGAAGCTAATCTAGCTAGGAGGCAGGATAAATAATTTTTCGTCTAAATGTCGATTCAGGAAGGCACAAATATAACGATAAAAGATAGGCAAACAAAGAGAACGACAACAAAAAAAACAGAAAGGATGGTTGCCTCTTCAGTTGGACTGGAGTAAAGAGGAAGTTAATATGACGTGATAAGATACTTTTTAAGGGAACACTTAAAGTAGTGAAAGCCAAGAATTTTTAAAGACGCCTCAATATTATTCCAAAGAACAGCCCCCTTGAAACGAATGTTAAACGTCCCATAATTAGTCCTGGCAGTAGGAATACAAAACGCTGATTTAGAAGACAGTCTAGTATTATATTTGTGCCTACTTGCTATACACCTTATTCCAAGATGGTCGCCATTTAAATATATATTTTTTTTATTCAAATAAGCCTTTTTTGCCTCGTTCTTAAGCTTAAAATTCAAAAGAATGTTTTATCTTGAACGAGGCAGCAAGGGCCAAATTGTATCCGCATAAATCAGCGGCCATTTTGGAATAAGGTGTGTAGGAGTAAAAAAATAGTGAAAAGCAGAATGTAACAAATTATGATAAAATTTAAACATAAAGACACAATTAAGATAATGTATAACATCACGAAATTTCATAATGTACAAATGTTTGAAAATAGGGGAAGTATGAGCATTATAACAAGAAAAAGTAACAATTCGAACAGCCTTCTGCTACAGAACAATAATAGGATGTAAAGTGGCTTCATAGGTGTTTCCCCAGATTATAAGACCATAAGTTTGGAAAAGAATTAAAAAGGGAGTAATACAATTGAATCAATATATCCTGGGAGACAAAAAGACGAGGTTTAGCTAAGATTCCAATGCTTCGGGAGATTTTCTTACTTAACTGGTGAATGTGCTTCTTAAATTTAAGGTGAGAGTCAATGAAGACACCAAGGTATTTCATATAATCCTTCTGTTCAATAGATTTGTTATTAACAAGTATAGAAATGGATTTAGTAAGCTTTTTTTGAGGAGGATGGAAGATAACAAAGTTAGTTTTGTCAATATTTAGAGATAATTTGTTGCAGCAAAGCCAATAGGCCTTTTGCAACTATCGATCACAAGGTACAAAATCCGCCATGCTGGAGGGCAAGCTCATTATTATTCCCCCACTGGGACATTAAAACAAAGAGACCTGAACCAGTCAAGCTTGACTTGCCTTTGTTTTAATGTCCCAGTGGGGGAATAATAATGAGCTTGCCCTCCAGCATGGCTGATTTTGTACCATGTGATCGTTAGTTGCAAAAGGCCTATTATGGATACTCTTTAACTCTAAATCGACCTTTGTTTTAAGAGATTCTAAAGATAACTCTGCAAAGAATAAATTGGAGTCATCCGCAAATAGATGAAAGTCGAATAAATTTGAGCAATTAGAGAAATCATCAATATATAAAAGAAAGAGGAGTGGGCCAAGAGAACCCTGAGGGACACCGCACGAAATGACAGCAGAAGACGAGGTAGTATTTCCTATTGATACAAATTGTGATCTATTAGATAAGTAGGAAACAAACCAATCATAAGGAGTACCACGGATACCATATGAATGTAATTTGGCTAAAAGAATATCATGGTCTACAAAATCAAAAGCTTTTCTGAGATCTAGAAAAATTCCGCAGGAAAACTGGCCACTTTCAATTGCCCTTTGAATTTTATCAGCTATCATCAGCTATTAATTAACAATAAAGCATGGTCAGTTGAATGATTTGCTCGGAAGCCAAACTGACCGGAATATATAATGTTATACTTCTCAATATATTTATATAACAAATTCTCAGAAATTCTTTCTATATATTACTTATATAAACTATTCTCAGAACCTATTCTCAGAAATTCATTTTCAATATTGGTATTACGCTGATATAATCATGATTTGGAACGGTTTCTTACGGCATACGATCATTCGAAAATCATGATAGGACAGGAAAATAACAACTAAAATTGAAACAAAAAAATTTATATTAAAAAAGACACTCCGACTGCGGCCCCGGCCCCGCGTTTTCGTTACTACCCACAAAAGGTCATTTTCTGAAGATCATGGTAGAAACTGTTTTATTATTTTTGTTCTCGTTTGATAGGGTCGTCTTAAAATTGTATATGGTAATTTTCTTCGAGCTAAATACTAAGACAAATGTTAGCCAGGACAGCACTTCCGCAGTTGCCGGACATGTAATTAACACCGGGCATAACATCAAATGGGATCATTTTCAATTTTTACCTCAATCGTTGCCTATCGAATTTACATTGTAAAATTACACAAAAGTGATTGATACGTGAGCCTAATATTCATTGTTTTTCCGAAGCTGCAATGCTCGCATTACGAAACCTCTTATTTTCCTGCACGAGATACGTGTTGCAAATACGATTAACATAGTACTTGGTATATTTAACTATTTTCAAAGGCACCACACTATTTGTTTTGCCATTCTCATCTAGTAGACGAATGGCATAACTTTTGTTTTAATTGAAAAGAAAAATAAAGTGCTAAGTCAGTGTAAGAAATACGAGTGCTAGTGGCATATGATTATGCCATTTTCACGTGCACAGTTTATGAAAGCAACGCCACAAAACAAGATGATTTTTGGTTAAAAGATGAGAAATAATCGTGTTGCTCGTTCGGTACGTATTTTTAGTGCCTTTTTTGCCGCCGTTTGCAAAACAACAAAGGCACCCAACGAGCAAATTAAATATATTAAGCCAAAAGCCTTTAAGAGACATTTCGTGGCTCCTTAATATGTATAAAGGCTGAATAAAGAGATATTTTTTTTATATCACCTACAAGAATTTGAACTGTTCGGATATCTTATCCGAAAATTAAAGTGTTTTGGAATGAAATTTTCATTTTAGAAATTGCAAGCTGAACGTTACCTCTAAGAACTTGCCAGCGAACCCTTTACTCATCCGAAACTGCTAGGTGACCTTTTAAGTGCCAAAAATGGCAAAAAATACCCCTTCCGAAAACGTGAGGGATTACTTTTGCCTGGCTTTTAGGTGATATTTCAGTAAAGTAATCTATAGCTGTTTGGTAACGTAGTACCTTAGGATAGTCTGACTCTTCACCTGTTGAAGTCCTGAATTTTTCAGGCTTCTCTACGCAATTGGAAAAATTGCGTTCATAACTGCGAAGATCATAGCTTCACTTGATTTCATATCCGCAGTTCATATATGATTCATTTCATATACCATTCATCATTGATTCATTCCTCACGGGACCATTAGAACCGACAAATGACCAGCTCCCAACGTCAGTGGCTTCATAGCTCAGTTGGTTAGAGCGTCGCACCGGAATCGCGAGGTCACGGGTTCATACCTCGTTGAAGTCCTGAATTTTTCAGGCTTCTCTACGCAATTGCAAAAATTGCGTTGATAACTGCGAAGATCATAGCTTCACTTGATTTCATATTCGCAGTTCATATATGATTTATTTCATATACCATTGATCAGTTTGACTCTTCCGAACACATATTTCACCGAAGATTATCGTTTGGTTCCCCTAAAATAACAACGTGAAATAACCAAATTTAAGGACGACAACGTTAGCATAGAACATGTCCTTTGTTCTAATACAACGAAAATAATTCACTTACTGGACGAATTATAGACGTGGCATTAAAGAAGCTGTTTGGGAGAGGATAGAGGGCCCTTCTCTTAACAAGAAATAGGGCTACAGTTCGTGCTATAGCACACTTGGAACCGTGCGTTACGGGGCGTGCCGAGTCAGCTAATCACGTGACACTTGCGTGACCCAAGCTGGCTCGGCAGATTCCTGATCGTTCGTCTATAATTTTCCAGTAAGTGAATTATTTTCGTTTTATTATACTATCAACTGGATGACTGATACAATTCATTGTCATATTTCCTTTGTTCTATTTGAAACTACTGATCTCAATCCAGTTTCATTATAGTTCCCCATACTGCTCACCGTAAAACAAGATGGAATGATCACAAAATGTTTACTAC
>NC_090891.1:2825135-2835135 GCF_036669925.1 Montipora capricornis | reverse complement strand
TTCCTTCGGGTCACTAGTTGGAACCTCATTCGGATTTGAGCGAATAAAGTTAGTTGGATTGCGCTTGTTTTTCTTTTTGTAGCTTCCAATTAGTTTGTTAATTCCTTTCCAAGTTTGGCGTATATTACTTATGTTGAGATCAATGAAACTTTGATAGTAGTTCGCTTTACTTAATCTCATAAGGGGGTGATTTCATTTTTTTAAAATTTGTATTAGTCTCAATCTGAGGTATAGAAAAGGGCATTCTTTACCCTGATTGGTTTTCTTAAACCTGCAGTCAGCCATGGTTTAGATTCCTTAACCAGCCATCTCCCGAATCTGCAGACTATAGGATTTGGAATTCTGGACACGATGGGCAGTGTCAATATCTTCGATTGAAATATTTTCTCCCATTTCTTTAAACATTTTTACACAAGACTACTTGTTGTTGAAGCCGCTTCGTTCGAACACACCTCAGGTACACCGACTATTTTAACATTATATTGGAAGCTATATTCTTGGAATTCATCAATGGTGTTAGCAATGGCGTCCACCCTGGCCTTGACCTCACTGAGTTGTAAACTCAGTCGTTGCAGCTCTTTGCTGGCAGTAGTTTTGAAGCGAATAAGGTCATCATATTCGTTGCTAAGGAACTCAAGACTGTGAGATATTTCTTGAGCAGAAGGGGCGACACTGCTCCTTTGTTGTTGAATTAAATCTTTTGGTCCTGAAATCTCCTCCGTTTACGTAGAAACTTTAGATTTCCGATCGTTATTTTCTTTTCTTACGTTGGCAATAGTCTCAGGCATAATGTGACACACGAAACAAGAGAACGAAACAAATAGATAAAAGCGAGGGAAACGATTAAACATCCAAAATTTATATACGAAAGGTGGAAGATGTTACGCAGAGCACTTAAACACAAACGAGTTTCCCTAGTTGGGGACATTAAAGATGGGGGCCTTAAGGTCCCGCATTTAGAATCGATAATTAAGACTCATAGAATAATGCTTTTCCAGAGACTCGCGGACGAAGAACCTTGTAATTGGAAAACAATTTTATTTCACTATTTGAAACAGGTCGGGGGGAAGTTCATCCTCTGTTGCAACTTTGGCCTTAAAATGCTACCGATAAACCTTCCGAAGTATTACAGGGAAAGCTCTCGCACGAAAAAAAATCCCAACACTGTTCTTTGGGACAATAAATTTATTTGTATTAATAATAAATCGGTCTTCAATGCTTGGTTAGTAAAGGAATAGTTAGAATAGGCGATTTAGTAACAGAGAAAAACCAATTTATCTCTCACACAAAAGATATTTTTGATTTGACGTCTTTAGTTGATGCAATCCCTGAACCGTGACGTCAATCCCTGAAAATAAATGGGTACTTGAACAATAGTCCTTTTGTCATTCAGGACCAAATTCAACTTGTTCTAATTAACCAAGAAGTCTCCGCGATCACTGAGGCGACCTTTAAGAAGGTTTATATCTGGATTTGTCACTCCAGCGACAGCTCATTCAAAGTTTAATGAAAGCTTCAATGGTGTTTGTTTGGACAGGAAGGAAAATCATAGCCGGTTTGCCCCTTCTAGTCGCTTTAGACAAAAAGTCACGAGAATTTCAATACAAAATTCTAAATACGTATCTAGTGACAAATACGTTTTTGAAAAAAAAGAGAAAAAAAATAGGCTCCTCATTGTGCACCTTTTGTGGTTTGTTGGACCGTAATCCCTGGAACATCTTTTTGTGACTTGCCATTTCACTATACTGCTGTGGAAAGAACTTATAGCTTGGTGTAATGGTAGACAAATTAAAGTTGAATCACTATCTGCTGTAAACATAATATTTGGTGACTGGCAAAGGAAAGATTGCTTCTTCTTGTTAAATAATATAATTCTCATCACAAAACAGTACATCTATTCTTGTAGGTCCAACAATTTGAAACCACTTTCCCACGTTTTGTTGCAAAGAATTAAGTTTGATTTATTTGCTCTTCTTTTGAATTCAATCAAGGGCACTAACAGTTACTACAGTAAATTGGTACCACTTAGGTCGAATAGGCCAATTACAGTGGATGCTTTTCAATTCCACTCATCATTCTCTCCCGGT
Source organism: Montipora capricornis (assembly GCF_036669925.1). Classification (NCBI taxonomy): domain Eukaryota; kingdom Metazoa; phylum Cnidaria; class Anthozoa; order Scleractinia; family Acroporidae; genus Montipora; species Montipora capricornis. Next base: position 2,833,048 of record NC_090891.1, on the reverse strand, counting down.
GGGTGTAATTCGTATTAATGGCGTATGGAGATGTGCCGCTGGATGGGGTCGCATTTTCACGAATGGATTGAATAAATCAATTAGATAATCATTTGATAATGTAATGTTTTATTCCCTTACGCTACAGTTATACCTTGGCTTGTAACATTGCCAGATATTCGACCCTATATTAATATTAAAACCTGTGCAGTTACTTTTCCCACCTAACAGATTTATGATAAACCTCTACACCATGATTCAGAAAAATCGTATGATTCCACAAGGCGTCCTGTATCCTGCAATGATCAAAGAGAGAAAAGAGTACCAATTATAGGTAAACATGCAAACATCATTATTTTTCAGTTAATATACGACGAAATGAAGGAATCACCATCAGCATCAGTATCATCATTAGTGAAAAATTGTCGTATCGGCCTTTTGATTGGTCGGACGATTTTTTTCACTAGAGAACAATTGTCGTATCCGCCTTTTGATTGGTTAATATTATGTTGAACTTTGGTGTGAGTGGCCTGTGCAACGACAGCGGGAGTAAAATCTGTAAACATGGCCGCCGACAATGTGCGAGCGAGCGAGCGAGCCATGCGAGTCATGCGAGAGATGGCTTCGAGCCATGCGAGCCATGACTGTGAGTCATGCGAGCCAATATGGCGAGCCATGTGAGTCAGCATGCGAGTCACACAGTTATTGAAAGCTAACCGTTTTAAAATGGGTGCTTATAGACTTAATAACTGTTTATCAGCGCTATTTGAAATGCGCATGGCTCGCTGGCTCGCAGATCTGGAGTATGGTTTTCAAATTTTTTGATCTTTTATTGCTTAGCTTTCTCCACAAAATATTTCAGAAGATCTTAAAAAGTTTTAAAAGTGCGCAAGCGAGGTATGGAAGGTAAAGAATTCTTTTTTTTCAAAAACATTTTCCTATTTGTTTGGGGCTTTTGTTCGCGATCGGTGGTTTGATAGCCTCTCGATTAACACTGACCTGGTTACCTTTATGACCTCAGTACTTATGTAATAAACAAATTACTTCATGGTTGGCTCGTTTGTACGATTTTTATTACTCACTCGTTGTGAAGGATCGTTCAACTCACTCGTTCGCTTCTTTCACTCGTACGTTTACGCGATCCTTCACAACTCGTGAATAAAAATCGTACGCATTCACCAACCACGAAGTAATCTATATTTATCGTCACCACAATCATCAATAACAACAAGAAACTTTTCTAAGAGTGTTACGTTACTAACATTTAAGCAATATAGGACGTTTTCCCTGTTTCCATAGCCTCATCTAACAACAACTTCCCCAAGTGTTTAGATGAGGCAATGGAAACACGGAAAAAGTCCTCTATTGCTTTTATAAAATATTTCTCAAAGATAATTCAACAAATAAAGGAAACGAATGAAGGGAAATTCTTGATTGAAACACATTTCCTTGATACACGATCATATTTCCTACCAGCCAATCAAAACGCGCGTCTGACAGCATATGACCAATCAAAATTCGTGTGATGTCACAGCCGTGTTTCCATACTCTCATCTAAAAACAGCTATTGACAAATGAGAGAGCGCGTACTATCCTAGTTATTTTATAAATTACAATAATCTAACTTACGACCCTCTAGAAAACAAATCAAACGTGATTACAAGACTTGATTACATAGAGAAAAACATCTAGGAGCAGAGAAGGGAATCAAGGCATTAAAGTCACATTCAAAGTCCGGATGTCGATCCCGGAACAGGTTGCTGGCTGGCCAATGCTTTCGCCATTTTGTCAACCCCGCTCCTCCTGCAAAACTGCCTGTATAGTTCTAGAGCTCAGTGTTCGATTAGATGTTAGACTTTCGGTACCGGTTTTCCAATTATTATTGCTCCGTTGCATGTTGGGAGCCATGTGCTCCGAGCGCCGCCATTTTTGGATGAATCTCTTACGAAAAATAAAGACAAAAGAGAAATTTAAGAAACTTAGCGGGTTACGTGCATTGTTCATTTGCGAGAGTATACAACGTATTTTACCTTTTTATCTTCACAAGATACAAAAAGTTTTTAAAACATTCATTTTCATGTTTTCAGACTCGGTTTGGTTAAGTTTGTTGAATATCGGGTCATTTTCATGTTTTCAGACTCGGTTTGGTTAAGTTTGTTGATTATCGGATATTTTCATAGTTCATGGCCTTAAAGTTACTGTTAACAAAGAAGGAGAGTAGACGAAAACGTTCGTTCACCTGCTTTTCTCGTGATGGTCATGATTTTGCTGAAAGTGGAAAAAAATGGAAAAAAACATCACATTAATGCTCGTTAGACTAGTAGCTAATATCTAGATTGGGCTAATCTCTAGACTGAGAAAACGTGCATGAATTTATAAACTTCCCTAGTTTTCAACCAACTAAGATTTTCCAAAGAGTTTTGCCTTTGGGGTTTTCTTTCTAGTTTAGTAAAACTGCTTTTAATGAATATTAGACAGCAAAAAGAGGAAATTAAATTACAGCCAATTCAATTGTCTTTGGCTAGGTATTATCGTTAATCGAGCCGTTTTTGGATAGAATCGCATGCTAGGGAAATTCTCGCCATCTCATTGGCCATCAAGACGAAGTATTCAGTGTAGAATTGCGACTTTAAAATGAGGCTGACAGATATTGCACCGTCGCAACGCGTGGCCTTACATGGCAAAGGAGGCAAAGCAATTTCTTTCCGTTTACAATACAAAAACTTGGCGGAAATGAGGAAGAAAAAGATTTTCCTTGTTTTGTTTTGTTTGTTTTGGCTGGCTCCTGATAGTCGAGATAGCTCTTTGAAATGGCTTTTTTTTAGCGTGCTTTGAATACTGCAACATTCGCCAAAGGGTGAATTCAATCGCTTCATCTTTGAAAAAAACGGCTATCTCTAAAATGGCGAACGCGGAATGAAGGAATGGGAAATGTAGAACGTTGAACGGGGAACGGGGAAAGGGGAATCTCTAAAAGTGGTAATCTCTAAAAGGGGGAATCTCTAAAAGCGGGAATCTCGAAAATAGAAAATCTCTAAAAGGGGGGATCTCTAAAAGCGGGAATCTCTAAAATAGGGAATCTCTAAAAGCAGGAATCTCTAAAGTAGGGAATCTCTAAAAGGAGGAATCTCTAAAAGCGGGAATCCCTAAAAGGGGGAATCTCTAAAATGGGGAATCCCTAAAAGGGGGAGAATCTCTAAAATAGAGAATCTCTAAAAGGGGGAATCTCTAAAAGCGGGAATCTCCATAATAGGGAATCTCTAAAATGGGGAGTCTCTAAAAGGGGGAATCTCTCTCATCTTTATGGCATCTATAGAAAAGGAGATCTTAAGGAAGAGCGTTAACAAACCACTAACGTGGGAAAGGTTCATTGACGATGTATTTTGCTTGTGGGATACAAACAAAGAAGAAATATAACATTTCATTGAGCAAGCAAATTCGTACCACCCTACCATGAAGTTTACCGCTGAAGTCTCATAGTTAGAATCAACTTTCTTGGACACAACAGTCTATAAGGGAGAGAGATTCGAGAAAGAATCGATTCTCGACGGGCGGACACATTACAAACCTACTGAAAATTTTCAGTACACAAACTACAACAGTTGCCACCCAGCAGGCGTTAAAAAAGGCTTCGTTAAAGGAGAAGCTCTTAAGCTCTTGATGACAAACTCTTCTAAAGTAATGTTTGAGGAGAACATTAAAAACTTTAGAACACACCTGACATCGAGAGGTTATCCCAATAACCTGGTGGACAAAATCCTTTCCGAAGTTAAATTCGCAGAAAGAAAGAACGTTCTTACACAAAAACAGCATGTTAAAATTCCCATTTTAACATGCTTGAAACCTAGCAAGAGGAAAAGGTCAAGTGCCAAGCCTCAGACGGTTCCTCAGCAGATTGATTTATTGTAACATAAGTCAGACGAATTACCTCCAGAAGGCCCGAGCAACTCTGAAGCGGTGAGTTCTCAGTACGACATTGCAGTGCCATCTGTTCCTCAGTATAGCTCCTCCGAGCATTATTTGCCCACTCATAACGGTGCGTTTGTCTGACAAGCTGAATCTACCGCGAACCACATTATCACACACCATGATGGCCTACCTCCTCACCAGTATGCTCTTCAAAGTGCTCTTGTTGGCGTCCCACACGCACTGCCTACTAAAAACGGAAATACCATTCTCCTGAAGTGGCTGGTGGGAACCAGAGTCTCGCGATGTTATGGGTGCGGAGGAGTCATCCAAAATCCTCCTTTGAATTGCCCCGACGATCTCATTGTAATGTACCGTGACATCCGTCAATTTCGCCACAGAATCACAGGGCAGCTAGCAACGTCCGAGGGGCCACAGAACGTGCATTTTCACCTCTGCAGTGCCTAATAGACTCCTTTCGGAATTTCCATAGACACCAGGACACTACTTTTCCGAAAATGTAACGTTTCAGCCAAGGCTTAGATTTTATGCACATTGTGTTGGAGTACCTAACGCGAAAGGACTCCTTTCAGAGTTTCCATGGACAACAGGAAACCAGTATTCTAAAACAGTGACTCTTTTAGGCTAAGAATTAACTAAAGGCCAACATCGTTGTCAGATTTCTTCTTTTGTTCTGTTGTGTTGGAGTGCCTAACGGAATCCTTTCGTAGCTTCGACGGACACCAAGAAACTACTATTCTGAAAATGTAACGCGTTATGGTTAGAGTCAAATGACATGTTGTTAGATTTAATAGTTTCGCTCTGTTGTGTTGAAACGCCAAACGGAACCCTTTCAGAGTTCCTTTTTTACACCAGGAAGCCAGTATTCAGAAAATGTGACACTTTAAGGCTTACAATTAATACACATGTCGGTCTTAAATTTAATATTTTTGTTCTGTTGTGTTGCAGTACGTAACGGACCCCTTTCGATCGACGCCTAGAAATTGATCTTTTCTTAACATTTGTACGCTTTATGTTTTCGACTAAAGGCACATAAATATGGGGCGCCAAACGTATTTTTATTATTTAGAGTGGTTATTTGTAACAACTCGGCACCAGGAAAATATAATTCACTTTAATGATTAAAGTGGAAAGGTTTGTCGTTTAGAATAAAATCTTATCTTGTGATGTTTTCATCTGTTTGTGATGACCTACACTTATGCTGGCGAAACGGTCACAACATCAGCATAGTACAAGCTATGGGGAAAAGCAAAACGAACAAAATATAATATAACAAGAATTGCAAACGCACTCGTTCTGCTTCAATTATCCTCACTGAAATGCTTGCTGTTAGAGATTCCAATCCGGATTCTAAAGATTCCCCATTTCAGAGATTCCCCCCTTTTAGAGATTCCCTATTTTAGAGATTCCCGCTTTTAGAGATTCCCCCTTTTAGAGATTCCCTATTTTAGAGATTCCCGCTTTTAGAGATTCCTCATTTTAGAGATACCGCTTTTAGAGATTCCCCCTTTTAGAGATTCCCCGTTCCCCGTTCCTCATTTCCCATTCCTTCCTTTCCCGTTCACTTTAGAGATAGCCTTGAAAAAGCTGTGTGATGCTTCGCAATTCGAAGGATGTCGGTTTTTCCCGTGAAATTTAACGTGGAATTCACGAGTCACGTGGTGAATTTTTCCATAGAATTGTAGGCGTGTGAAATATAAACAAATAAAACTAGCCAAAACTGAGGATTTGCCTTGACCATCGCCGCGTTCTCATAAAAGACGCAAAGACAGCAAGAATTTTGAAATACTTCAGTCCCAACTTCGTACTTCCCTTCATCTGAGAAGAAAGAGAAAGCAAGACGCTGACATTATCTGGCTATTAAGTGTGCCCCAAAATGTAATGGTAGTCCCTGATTATATTAATTAAAGCCATGTACATTCCACATATAAATAAAGATTTAACTCACGGCATAATGTGTCCTCATTTTCAAGGCCTGTACGCAGGTAGTATGCTCCATGAAGCTTGCTTTCTTCTGCTCTGTAACCCAAAAGAGGACATCCATCTTCACCGCAATCGTTGCAGTTCCCAAACCAGTACGAAAAATAGGAGCTACATGGATGCCCTACCCACGGATTAGGGCAATCCTCCTTCACGCTTTTGATATAAAACTCGGTGGATCTCAGATGGTTACAACCAATCGTGAACACAGCATCTGCGTAGAAAGGGAGGAAAGTGGCAACTAAGACTAGACTTTTAGAACGAGTGCAATTAGTAAATTGAGGGCACAGTCTCACAACAGAGAGCCCATGAGCATTGTTGCGGTGTTGTCAGTGGCGATTCAGTGTAACCGTCAATCTAAAGGCTCGTTTTCACAGAGCGATTTTATCGCGCGACAAGAGCTGCGATCGAACGGTGATTTTACGGCGACAGCAAATCGCGCGTGTGAACAGCCGGCGATTTCACTGCGATTTGTAGCGCGACAGATCTCAGCCTTGTCGCCCCAATTCGAACATGCTCGAAATTTAGTGCAACTTTGCTGCGATTTAATCGCAGCTCTTGTCGCGCGATAAAATCGCTCTGTCTAAACGAGCCTTTAAAGGCATTCTAATTTTGTGTGGCATTGGGTGGAAAGCGCCCCGGTAAAACCTGCATGTAGCTTCAGACAGTGAAGAAAACCACTCACGATATTAACTATGGGATTCGTGATAGTATGCGCGTGGATTCTACCAGAACTGGATAAACATGTTTTAGTAATGTTTCTTTGTTTATAAACATCTTTTTGTCAAGTTTTTAAGGCAGTACTTGATCTCTAACTCTCATGTATTGTGTAGTGAGTATGTTAGCTGTTATTCTACAATAATAATATTATTATTATCATCATCATCATCATCATCATCATCATCATCATTATTATTATTATTATTATTATTATTATTATTATTATTATTATTATTATTATTATCATTAATAGCAATAATAATAAAGTTATCATTTAAGTGTCCACTGTATTTAGAGCTGTATTTTGGGACCCTGTACAGGAATCAATTCAAAACAAATCAACTGATATCAAATCGTAGAATGTTTTTTTAAGGAAAGGCGAAAACCAGAGTACCCAGAGGAAAACCTCTCGAAGCAGAGTAGAGAACCAGTAAAATCAACCCACATGTGATGCCAAGCCCGGGAGTCTACCCGGGGTCACATTGGTAGGAGGCGTTTGTTCTCACCACTTCGCTATCCCTCTTCCCTAGTATGTACATTGAGGTAGGTCCGGCCCGTGAAACATGGTCTTAATTAATGATTTTTTGTAGCGCATATCTACGTGACTCTGAAAATGTAAAAGGAGGCCATTGTTCGTTGGTTTTCGGTATACCCTGGTCACCAGTTCGAAGCCTTTCTTCTCTATTATCATGGCAACTTGTTGCTGTCGGCCATCTCCAACGTAAAGTGGATATCTGGATCGATGACACTCATTCAAAGTTGCCAAGAACGTAGTTGCACTTTCAATATCTGTCATTGAACATAGTGTGTCACCGACATATCTCCAATAAAATGATGGTAACTTGTTCTCACGCTCGAGCTGTTTTTCAATAGAGCATAGGAAGGCGTTGGCTACAAGAGAACCCAAGGGTAAACCTATTAATAATGGAAAAGAAAGGCTGCGAAATTGTAATCAGCGTATACCGAAAACCAACGAGCAATGGCCTCCTTTTACATTTTCAGAGCCACGTAGATATGCGCTATAAAAAAATCATTAATTAAGACCATGTTACACCGCGTCTACCGCTTTCTTCTTCGTGGGAATCGGTTGTGAGAGAGTGCGATTATCTTAAGGGAGTGTTCTTTAAGCTAGGGTACCCGGATAGACTGGTTGATGCCACTGTTACTTCGTTTTTAATTCAGTCTTTTTGGAGAATGATTTAATAAGCCAAAACAACAACGCCATGTCACAGGGAAATATCGTTCGAGTCGTGCTACCTTTCAAAGATCAAAGATCTGCGGACTTCGTTCGTAAACAACTTAAAGAT
>NC_090891.1:2810135-2815135 GCF_036669925.1 Montipora capricornis | reverse complement strand
AGATTTCTGGATGGCTTGTACTTGGTCAACAGTTCAGAAATATAGGAAGGTGCTTGACCATTTAATCCTTTATAAGTTAAAAGCAGTTGTTTGAAAACGATTCTTTTATGGATCGGTAGCCAGTGTAAGCTGCCCAGTACAGGTGTTATGTGCTGTGCTTGTGGGAGTCCGTAAAGGATTGCATTGCAATAACAGATGATGATGTTATGAATGCGTGAATAATCCTTTCACAGTCCGACTGAGACAAGTATTTCCTTATTCTACCAATGTTCTTGATTGCGAAAGAGGCAGATTTGCAAATGTTGTTAACATGTTTGCCTAGGTCCAGATGATGGTCAACGATCGTACCGAGATCCCTCACAGTAAGAGTGGGGGTAATAATGGCGTCGCCTATTCGAATCTCGTCAATTTTCTCAGAGATTGAATAACAGGAGGAGATGTGGACAGCTTCGGTTTTGCCCGCATTGCAGCTGAGGCCATTAGAGGTGCACCAGCCCTTAATATCCTTTGTCCAGAGATCAGTTGAAGATAGAACATGTTCGCGGCTTTTGGGATTTAGAGATACATACAGTTGTGTATCATCAGCATATATCATGCAGTTCAGCCCATGGGCAGCAATGATCTCCTCTAACGGCACGAAGAAAAGGGAGAACAGCAATGGACCAAGGACTGATCCTTGTGGTACCCCAAAGGAAACAGGCAACTCAGAAGATTGAGTGTCATTGATGATCACTGATTGAACCCGGTTGGTGAGGTATGACTCAAACCATGAAAGCACTTTCCCAGTGAAGCCATAGCGGTCGCGAAGTTTGGCCAATAGATCTCCATGATCAATGGTGTCGAAAGCAGACGACAGGTCGAAGAGAACAAGGACGACTTACTGGTGCTGATCTATAGCTTTAAGGATGTCATTGAAGACGCACGCTAGAGCTGTCTCAGTGCTATGATGGGGTGTATACGCCGACTGGAATTTGGGAAGAAGGTCGTTGTCAGCAAAATAATTCATTGTTTGAGTGGCGGCGACGTGCTCGATGGTTTTGGACAAAAACGCAATGTTAGTAATAGGCCGATAGCTGGAATATTGTTCATAATCGTGTTTCGATTTTTTCAGTGAAGGATTGACAACTCCTTTCTTCAATGCCGTTGGAAACACGCCGGTTTGAGCCTGTTTCAGAATAGTAGTGGGGACTGGGCTATCAACTTGGCTATCAACTCCTGTATGTAGCTGACGGGGACTTGTCTAAAGCTGCTAAAAGTGCTGGAGCACTTGACAGGCTTCAGCGGCACCAATACAGACGAGGATGTCAGTAGAGCTGTCGTGCAGTTTGCGTTGTATTTGTTTAAGTGAGTTGAGAAAATGATATCAATCTTCTGAGTCTTACTAAATAAAGCAAGCAAACACTATTTAATGACCTTATTAGGGCCATTTATATGGGAGAAAATAAGCCGCGTCTTATGTAAGACACGTCTTAAATAAGAAGCAAACTGCTCATATAAATGGTACAAAACAAGCGTTCGAGTCTTATTTTAGACACGACTTATCTTGGAACAGAATTTTCGGCTGTTCTTATTTTGTCTGCGTCTTAAATAAGACGTGAACTTCCTCGTATAAATGGTTTCGCGTCCTAAATAAGACGTGAACTATAAGTGCGCATGCCTGTTACATAATTGACGAAAACATCAACATCGCCATTTTGTTAACGAGTCACCCAGGCTAAAAAAATGGCTTGCCAGTCAGGCTCAAAAACACCAACAGAACAAAAACACTTGGACTTTGGTGGAGGAGAAAGAGTTCCTCCTCATCCTTTGCCGAGAACTGGCAATCGCGGAACAACTTGATAACTGCGTGACAGGGGACCGGTGTAAGTTTTTTTTTTTGTTTTTGTTCAATTGAATTGAAAGGTTTTTCAATTCGCAACTTTGCGGATGAAAAGTACAAAGGTGGTAGCTGTGAATTAACAGTTATTCCTCGAGGGGGTGCTAGATTTATAATGATAATTAACCAAATAAGACGCGAACCATTTTTGCGAGATGTTCGCGTCTTATGTTGGACGTGAACGTATAAATGGTACAGTTCGCGTCCTATTCAAGACGCGTCTTATTTTTTCCCGTATAAATGGCCCTATTGTGTTTGAGCAATCTCTTGGTTTGAGTTAAAATAGTTCTTTCGCTGGTCGTTGCTGCAAATTGCAATATTATTTTTATTCTTATTCTTATCCTTATTCTTTATTCTTTATTGTTATTCTTATTCTTATTCTTATTCTTATTCTTATTCTTATTCTTATTCTTATTCTTATTCTTATTCTTATTCTTATTCTTATTCTTATTCTTATTCTTATTCTTATTCTTATTCTTATTCTTATTCTTATTCTTATTCTTATTCTTATTCTTATTCTTATTCTTATTCTTATTCTTATTCTTATTCTTATTCTTATTCTTATTCTTATTCTTATTCTTATTCTTATTCTTATTCTTATTCTTATTCTTATTCTTATTCTTATTCTTATTCTTATTCTTATTCTTATTCTTATTCTTATTCTTATTCTTATTCTTATTCTTATTCTTATTCTTATTCTTACAAACCCATCTGAAAGTGCGGAGTCAGAGTATTTAGCATCCATCAGGATGAGCGCTCCACTTGTTGATAAGATAATGGCGCAATCCCATGGGACCCCAGATGATGCATGCCGTAGACCTGGCATGCAAAAAGGGCGCCTCTAGTTGGCTTACTGCAATTCCACTGAAAGACTTGAATTTTGACCTAAGTAAGCCGGATATTCGTGATGCACTGAGGCTACGCTATGACTGGCCCATTCCCAATAGCCCATCTGTATGCGTATGCGCCTGCAGCTTTACCGTGGACCACGCCATGATATGCCAGCGAGGCGGCCTAATCATACAACGTCATAACGAGATACGTGACCTGGAGGCGGAGCTACTAGATATGGTTTGCTATGACGTAGCATATGAGCCCACCTTACAACTCCTTTCTGGAGAGGAGCTCAACAGGGGAGCAAACAAAGCACCAGATGCCCGTCTCGATGTGCACTGCCGTGGATTCTGGGAGAGACAACGGGCCGCCTTTTTTGATATACGGGTAAGTCACCCGAATGCGGACTCGTATAAAGAGCTTGGCCCCAAACAGATATACAAATTGCACGAAGATGAAAAGAAGCGGAAATATGCATCCAGAATAATAGAAGACGAGAATGGCATTTTTACGCCCTTGGTTTTCACCACAACAGGAGGTATGTCTCAGGGGTGTCAGCGGTACCATTCCAGACTTGCCGAGCTCATCTCTTCAAAGAAGCAGGAGGACTATGTAACAACAATCGCATGGATTCGAACGAAAGTGTCCTTCGCCATCCTGCGGACTGCCCTAGTTTGTTTGAGGGGAACAAGGTCACGGAGAAGAAAGACAAATATACAGGAGCATGACTTAGAAATAGAGAAGGGACTTGCTGGACTGACATAATTTATTAACGAATGTTTTATGCTTTCGCCTGACTGATTTTTCTCTTTGATACATAAGACTTTTTATGTACAATACGTTTTTAGACCAATATGTTTCAGATCATCATTTTAAATTATTATTATTACTATTATTACTTAGTTTTTCTTTTGATTAGCTTTTTCTTTAGTAATGCTTAATTGTCTTTTTCCAATTTATAAATTATTGACATATCGTAAATATTTTTCTATCGTGAACACATAATTTAATTTTTAAAATTTGTAAATAATTTCGATATATAGTTTAAAATTGTAAATATTTACTAATTGTTTTGATAGTTGAAATAAAGTTTTAGTTTTAATAATAATAATAATTATTATTATTATTATTATTATTATTATTATTATTATTATAGCAGATTCTATTTATTCTATTTTTTGCAGATATTGTAGTGCCTGTATCGTCAAAGTTACAGATAATGTTGTATTCTGCTGCGTATTTGGTTGCTTTTTTAAATATTGACCTTCTCCCTTGATTGATTCTATTCATCTCAAGTGTTCTTGCATACTTAATCTCTTGTCATCGCTGTCGTTAAGGTAATTAGCCATTTTGATTGTTGTCAACTTGTAGGTGTCTTCTACGCTTTTCATGCCACTTCCCCCTAGTTCCTCTGGTAGGTACAGTAGTTTGATAGATTCGTGGTGGTGCATTCCTCCCTCCTTTCTGAGAATCTCTCTTGTTTGTCTGTTTATGTCTTTCAGTTGGACTACTGTCCAATCGGTTGTCCACATGTGGTACTGTAGTGTGGGTAAAGCAAAGGTCTTTGTAGCAAGTACTTTTCTTGGTATGGAGATATTGCTTGACCAAATAAGATAAGATAAACGTTTGAGATATTCACTAGTTGCTTCATTACAGACTTGTTGCTCTAGTTGGACCGAGTTTTCATATTTACCAAGGAATTTATAATGGTCGTCAGTGTCTAGTATTTTGAGCTCCTCAGTGTCAGATATTGAGACATTTTCTTGATTTGTCTGTAATTTACCACGTACTATGTTAGTTGTTGCGCACTTGCCTAATCCCCAGAAAAGTTCAATGTCCTCAAACATACTCTTTGCTGTGTTGGTTATTAGTAGTGCCTTCTGTGCTGACTTGTGGTAAGTCTTTCGGTCATCCACGTAGAGCAAGTGCGTCAGCTTTTCTTGCTTGATATGCGAGTACGTGTACCCTTCTATGCTTCGTAACCACCAGGCAATTGGGTTCAGACAGAGTGTAAACAATCGAACGCAGAAAGAGTCTCCTTGTAGAATTCCTAGTTTTAGTTGTATCGGGCCAATCCTTCAAAAAAGGCCGGACAGCAAACTTGACACAAAGCGAAACTTTTAAAAATCTGATATCAAGACATAACTCTATTGAGCAGTAATTTTATACCGGGTGACACAAAAAACTGTCTGATTTTTACATGTTCGGTATCTTTTTCCTCAGCGGTGTCAAAACTAGAAACTTTTTCTTCGAAGCCGGAGGCTGAAGCGGATAACACAAACTGAGGCAT
>NC_090891.1:2782635-2795135 GCF_036669925.1 Montipora capricornis | reverse complement strand
ACAAAAAAGGAAAAAAATAAATAGTTTGAAAAACCATAGAGACTATGAAGCTTATTTTCAATCATGATTCATATTACTGAACTAAATTTGATTTCTGTAATTAAACTTTTTTCTTTGTTTATTTATATTGAAAAGTCACAGTACAACAAAACTGTTTGGAAGTCACTGACTGGGTTAATTCATGAACAATAAATTTTAGATTTCATTTCAAAATATGGTATTTTGTGTTGCAGTCATTCATTCATTAAATGTGAAATAAACCGTTATAAAATACACATTACAAGTTTTCAATGGCTAATAACCAGATTGAAGTTGTTCATTAATTCCAAATATGAACTACACTGATTTAATATATGGCCACAGTTTCATGAAAGAAGTGGTGTGACATCTTTGACTTCAGTGACAGTGAATAGAACCTATAGTTACATGTAAAAACATTAACTATAAAAAAATAAAGGACGATGCAGCCAGAAAAAAAAAATGTTTACACAGACACCGACACAGAAAAACATTGTCTGTGTTGTCCTCCATCCTCCCTTATGGCGTTTTAAGTACAAATGTTAATTGTTGTATGGCTCTCGTTGGCAATGTTATTGCAAGTCTGTTGAGATATTTTTTTGCCAAAAATTTATTTTAGCTGTAAAGAAAGCGCTTCAAATCGATTGAAGTGCCTTTGGATCTCAACTGCGCGGATTAAGCTCTAAAACGATATCAGATCATATCAACTTGTGACGCTTTTTTATTTTTTATTTTTTTAGTAAAGACTTAAGAGTAGCACACAGCAACAGATTTTGTCAATTTGCTTTATATGCCGAAAATTATAATTTTTGAGCTAATAACTCTATGGGTATCTTAATCAAAATGGCTACGCGCATGAACATTTTTCGTGTACGGGTACACTTCCCGTAGCCGTATACTGGTATACGTATAATGTCCGCCGTTACCGTGTGCTTTTATATGTAATTATCCTAGATCATGTTCTCGTCATATGGTGAGCGTGGGCGTTGCCTTTTGTTATCGATTTTGTTCAGTTTGTCATGTTTGTGACTCTAGTGTGCTTTGCTTAAGTTTTTACGGCCTTCATTTCCCGTAATCCGAGACACGAACCTTTGTTTTCGCTCCGTAGCCCTTGGTGATCGGAAGTGGAAGCGTAATAATTATAATAATGAATAACGGCTTAAACTAGGAGTTACTGATGGCAAATGAAGTGCTGCTAGGAGACCCAAGAAATGCACCAACAAAGACAACAAGCTTTATTTGCATGACCAAATGCACAAATAGTGTTGAAAAGTTATTTAAGATAACACAAAAGTCGATACAAATAAATGGATAACCCTCTTTTACCCGAACAAGTAACGTAAACTTAACTACTAATAGGATTTAAGAGGTATGAAGCCATTTTGATATGTCTATATTTGCCTTACAGTGCAACGCGCCTTACCGTGGCCACCCAACAAACTTTCACATTTGAGAATTACGTGTAATTTTAATACGTCAACTCAACAACCCATGCATCGGTGTTCAACTTTAATACAACTGTGCGAACTTTGCAAGGAGGCGTGACTGTCAATCAAATTCACACATCCTGATTGGCGGACAATTTGTAAAAAAATTGTTAGGTGGCCACGGTAAGGCGCGTCGCGCTGTAATAGGCCATTGCGTAATGTTTGCTTCAACACCCGATTGTCTTGAAATGCGTGCTTCAATGGGCAATAGGCCTTCTGCAACTAACGATCACATGGTACAAAATCCGCCATGCTAGAGGGCAAGCTCATTATTATTCCCCCACTGGGACATTAAAACAAAGAGACCTGAACCAGTCAAGCTTGACTTGCCTTTTTTTTTTAATGTCCCAGTGGGGGAATAATAATGAGCTTGCCCTCCAGCATGGCGGATTTTGTACCATGTGATCGTTAGTTGCAAAAGGCCTATTCTGTCCATAGAGCTTCCTTTGGCGATAAATCAGAAACAATGTCTCTGTATCTGGAATCTTTCGGCTTTCAAGTGCATTCAAGTACACCCTGTCTCCTTCGATTAAAATTCGGTCAACCGTGCCTGCACACAATAGCACTGACAAAGTTAATAAAAGAGCATTGTCTTCCCCTGTTAACGTCAGTAAGCCGTTGGTGACCTTGATGAATACTTCCAGCGAGTGTTTAAATTGCGTTTGACATTTAAAAAAAAAATTGAAAGAAGTATATAAACTTGCCAATTGCTCGACAAACGAATCGAGTGTTGGAATGCATATATAAAGAGCCCAGGTCGCACACGGTCAGTCCCACAGAGTCACTAATTGTGTTGCTGCTCGTTAAGGCTCGCAGCCAAAAGAAAATGACTAAGGAGTCTTTAGCGTTCGAATTAACGTTCGGAATAAAGAATTTTTCGGTTTTCGATAAGAGTAACGAGTACAGAAAAATGAATATCGGACAAACTTCTAATAATAAATAATAAAGGACTCAGAAAAATTGCAAGGAACATTGCATAACTGAGATCCAATTATTCCACTTCCAGCCCCAATTGGTGAGCTACTGCTTTGCGCTGACCCACCTATTACCAGGGACCGGTTGCTCGAGGCGTGGTTAGCGCTAATGTGCGTTGAATACCATGGAAACCTATAGGTCCTGATACCTCTTAACCAACGGTTAGCGCTAACCACGCTTTCAGCAACCGGCAAAAAACCGGCCCCAGAACAACAACAAAAATAACATGACTGCTGATTTGTGATGGACATCTGAGTCGTTACTCACCGAAACCAAGTGGAACGAAAATGCCCAAAATAACCAGCAGCATCAGGTATGGCCTCTCCATTGTGACGTTAAATCGAACCTGGAAGATTATTGACCAGTTAACAATGTTTTTTTTTTTTTTTTTTTTGATCTGGTGCATGGCCAGGGGATACCTTTGCGACAATAACAAAAATTAACTGACGAAAGCTCTCATGTCTACAAAGAATTGAACGGTCTCTTTAATTGTCAACCCAAGTGCACGGTTGAATATTTTAAATCTCCGAATTCTTTGCGCTAATTTAAGACAAGAGAAACTACACCCAGTCTGTCACCTGTACTAAACTGTCCACATTGTTTCTTAATCTTAGTTTATTACAGCGAAGTTATCACCTAATCGCAGCCGCAATTGTAATCAAGCATGAAAGCTCAAAACCTGGTCCCAGTCGTTTAAAGAGCGGATGATAAGCTGCAGTCCGAAATTTCCTCTCTGTGCATAGATTTCAGTGTTTCCTTAAGTAACCATGAATATGCACACTCTAAGAACATGAAGAATATTTTACGGTGAGGCTGGGTCGTGACTTCCGCGTCGGGCTTTGTACAACTGGGGCTTGGGGCTCGTTTCTCGAAAGTCCCGAAAACGTTTCGGGCCCTAAAAGCCATTTGTGAACCTGCTATTATTATATTTTAACATGTTTTGAAGATGACAAAAAGTAAACTGTCTGTGAAGTTTGACGACTTAAATCCTCTCCGTTCTTGAGATACAGAGGGAATCGTGAACCCGAAAATAGTCCGTGAAGTTTCGGGACTTTCGAGAAACGGCCCCCTGGTGTCAAGTTCAAGAGGAATTGAGGAAATCAGAAAGTTTGGAGTGAATTGTGTTATCGCTAGCGTTATCACACCTGATTAGGTCAATCACAATAAAAACGTCTCCAGTCCTGACCAGTACAGCCGTGCAGCGGTTTTGGAAAGAGGTGGCACGATGAGGCATAATGAATCTTAACTTTCTTACCGTTGCTATGACGCTTACTTTTCCCCCGTTTTTTAACTTTTCGTTTAAATATCTATAGTGTCTGGAGTGCAGTATTTCAAACAATTATCCCTCATAGTGTATCCACGTGTTTTAAGAGGGCCTTTGATTTAAACGCAAAAAATGTTGGGCCGAACCAGTTGGATTCTGGTGACTAATGAAGAATAAAAGAATTCAATTCATCTGAGTGCGTATTGTAAGTAAAATGACGATCACCAAGTTAACCTAGGTAAAACCGATTCAGCCCGAGAGCGGATTTTACCGGCAACATATACAGTGGCAGAAGAAATACAATTGACTGGTAATGGAAAGAGTTGTGCGGAAATGTCTCGTTTTTAAAACGTTGCACATTTCACAAAGGAGAAAATTCTGTGCTGACAATTGATTTTAATTTATCTATCCATTTCTCCATGAAATGGCTTCTTCATTCTTAGAAACTAGTTGAAACCACGCTAAGTGTGCGAAGTAAGTGTTCTCACAATTGTTCAGTTCCTTAATTTGTGTGTCATGATTTCGTCGAATTCTCAGATGCGTAGGTGGCATGAGTGGTTCATCTTTCTGTTTAAGAATTTAAGTTTTTTGTTGCTTTTATCATTTTACGACAAATCAGTAGCAACAATATGTAACAATAAGACAAAACAGGATCATTCGTGGATGCATCAGTTTCATTAAAAAAATTCCACTCCCCCCGCCCCCCCTAAAAAAATTGCGATTGTCTCCCGAGCAGTTTGTGCACAAAATTTTGAATGGGTACGTAGCAACGAACCCATTTTCAGGCAATTCCCCGCTCCCGGACAACCGAGACCCACATAAGTATACATGTGAGGTCACCCAGGCTATTCAAATTAAGATTTACCATGACAACATTTGTATCGGCTACATGGATGGTGAAATTGAAATTTCCAAGTGAGACTTTCGACGGAACAATTTCTAGTGAAACAGTTGCCCAAGTGAGGGCTCGAAATGCACCCACCACCAAATACGACGCCGCTTGCTTATACTAATGTACCTCAAGTCGACCGTGGCTGGTGATGAACAACAGAGTCCAGTTACTAATCCTTTAGAATTGCCGGGGCAACAGGATGGAGGCTTAATCATTGTCGTGCAGTAGACACAATCAACCCGAGACCTCATACTCATACATTCTTCAATTAGTGCATTTGTTACAATTTTAAAAAAGTCCCGACGGCAAAGCTGTTCTTAGAGCAATTCCATAAGAATACAGAGCCGATACGGTACAAATGACACATGCACGTTTTTTATGCATTTATTAGCCAGAGGTCATTTTAAAGATTATGTATTTATGCTGTTTGAGAGACTTCAACCAGACTGCTTGCTATGCATTTTACAGTCATATTGAGGAAGAAATTGACGCCGTGTCCCGTACTAGTCCAACCTACCCTGAATTGGAACAAGGCGAGTAAATCAAGCAATTACTCGGAGCTTGAATAGGAGGACGTTTAACTATACTATAAAATGACGTAAATGAAAGCAAGGCGATTGAAGAATATAGTATTGTGAACTTAAAAGAAATCACTCACTTCCAAATAACACAATTCTGGATTGAACTAAGACTTAAAAGAAAGTTTATTTTTGCGGTAAAACTGCTGCCCAACAAACACTATCAACTTACCTGAATTGGTGTGCTTTTAAATAGCTCAAGCTACTAGCTCAGGTCGTTTGTCTTCAAAGACACACAAGTAAATGATGGAAACTGAACTAACAACTTAATATATGATGGCAGTCTATCAGTGATTACAAAAGGAGAAAACTGGGCGGAGACTAAGTAAAAGACATGTTTACAATACGATATTTTTATTTAAGAAATTATTTAATTTAATTTAATTATTTATTTTCACTATTTAACAAATTCCTATTCAGCCTACTGACAGTTGACAACCATTTTCTTCGTAATGGGAGGTTTCGTACTTATGAATGATATTACATTCGATTGATAAATATTGACAGAATGGTCTGAATTGAAATAAAAGAATCTGTCGTTTTTCAGTGAGGTGTAAATACACGTAAACACAAAGATGGGTGAGGAAGACGTTCATGCACGTTTCAAGCGTTTAACTGATAATTCGATGCGTAGGTTCAAGGCAGATTCCAGACCAGCCATGACTACTGTTGTGAAAAGCGCAAGGCCAACTGGTTGTCTGTTCCCAGTTGAGCTCCTCATAACCATGTTGTTTTGAGTTAAAATAATTATTTCTCTGGTCGCTGCTACAAATTGCATTTCAGCAAATAATAATAATAATAATAGTAATAATAATAATCTTTATTGAGGAGATCAATTTCACCAGAGAAGTGATTTACAAAAGAGTCCTCAAAGATTAAAATAAAACAAAAAGGAGAAATATAGACTAATATATGAATATATAAAAATTAGACTAAAGACTATTTACATTTCTCAACGCTGTTGTAGAACTAGCTAATGATGGGCTTTGTCTGATTGAAAGGTCTAATTTATTCCAATCGTTTGAGGCAAAATTTGTCAAAGACCCAATGGCCCCAATTTCTACTAGATGCACTCTTACGGATATTGTTTTTACACCTTGTATTATAATCATGTTTATCTTTATTGAATTCTATATTAAAACGATGTGAAAATAAGTTATTTAAACATTTATAAATAAAAGTTGCCCTATATAATAATAATAATAATAATGATAATAATAATAATAATAATAATAATAATAATAAATGAAAATGCCCGAAGTAAGTGACACACAATTGTTGTACTGCAGAAGTACTTTCTTAAAAACTGAAAGTGGCAGTCATTTTTAGTTTCTGAAACTGTCTTTGACTGTCCCCTCCATTAAGTGGACCGAAATGGAAAATAAAACATATTGAGATCCCCGATAGAAGTAAGTGAAGGTCATAAAAATTGCTGCAATCAGGGACATATTCATTCAATTGTTCACGATGCAATTTACTTGAAAGCTTAAATCGTGAGCCAACGGCATGTAACTCGTACTGATCAAGAGGGAACGTTAATTTAATGACAAATGTGTCCGTCCTGAAAAAATTCTGCTCAAGAAAACGTTTTTCGGGTGCATGGTCTTATGGCCACAATTCTGTGTTGGCGAGGATGAAAGCTCGGATTATTTGATTTTGTGTTTGCGTTCGGGATAATGCAAACGATATATGATTCACGCAGAACGTGCGTGCGTGTGTATGTGTGTACGTGTTTGTGCACCACCAGGTTGAGTTTAAACACGGTAAAGTCATGCGGAGTATAAAAATTAGAAATAACCTAAGTATCATAAACAAAATACAAAAACTAACTACAACTAAGCTAACTAACGCCATGTATGGGTATACATATATTAAAAATGAAGATTAACTAATCGTTTAAATTGACTTAGAGATTTAGCTTCTCTCACATTACAGGGAAGGCTGTTCCAGAAGTCTGCTCCGCTATAACTAAAGCTGTTTTTCATGAAATTAGCTCTCGGAAACGGGACAAATAGTTTGTTAACAGAGTCCCTCAGGGTATAATGCGTTTCATTTCGTTTAACAAATTTAGAAGATAAATATTCAGGAGCAAGACGATTTAAAGACTTGTATACCATTAAGGCTTTCTGTATTTGAAATTGAGTGCTCAAGTATTTTCAAACGAGTTGTCTAATTAAGCGGTTAGCATCAGCATCATAGCTAGAAAAGGTCAAGACGCGAGCGGCACGGTCACAGTGAAGCTTCTGTAGCCTGTCAAATAACGTTTTACCACAATTACCCCAGACAGGATTGCAATAGTCGAAATGAGACTGAATCAGTGCATTGTATATATAATGAAGAGTAGGTGGAGGGACAAAATGTCTAATTGAGCTATACCTTCGACTCTCATTTCCTGATTAAAAAAATAGATATGTTTCACTTCGATGTTACCACGCAGGAGGGTAAGAATACATAAAAAAAAAAACAAGCAGGGTTGTCGCAGTGCTTCTGAGAGTACGCGCCATTCACCAGTGAGGCCCAGAAGCGATTCCCGGACTTAGGCCATAAATTGGTTGAGTTTGCCGTTCATTACCTCGCTGTTAGGTGGGCCAAGATGGATGGCATTCTAGTTGTTTCCAATAAAGTGTTATAATCATCATTATTTTTTTTGAAAGTGGCAATTATTATCAATGCAACTGATCTTACTTTTCCAACTTTTTCTTTAAAATAACGTTTTGTCGACAGCTCTGTCCTATTTGATTCAATCGAGTTGAAGAAACAAATTGTCATTAGAAAGCCGTAAGGAAAACAAAAAAGTTGCTAAGAATGAACACGACTGATAACAGGCAAGTAAAAGGACTCACGGTAAGCCAATCTACTCAATTGCTAAAAATTGACCTTTATCAATGACCTTTCTTTTTCGTAAGAATGGCCGTTTTTATACTAGAGACGCATAATCCGTCCAGACGAATTATGCGTCTCTCATGTTATCCGTCTAGAGTAAAGACGGGGCGAACTATACGAGACGCATAATTCGTCTGGGACGAACTTGGGCAAATATTTTTTCTGCGGCTGTTAAATTCGTGTAGTATAAAGACGGGCACAAGCACCATTATGCGTCTTGACGAAGTATCCACTTTAACCTACGGTGCGTCTTCGAAGACACACTAAACTGGATACTTCGTCCAGACGCATAATGCGTCTTGTGCCCGTCTTTAAACTACACGAATTTAACAGACGCAGAAAAAATGTTTGCCCAAGTTCGTCCCAGACGAATTTTGCGTCTTTAGTATAAAAACGGCCAATAATAGCACCAAATATAAGTTTAATCAGGATATATGAATCCGAGGCAAAAACAGAACTACTGATTCAGCAAAGCCAAAATACCAGTGAACCATGCTCATATTTGCGACGCTTTCATCTTTTTTGAAAAATAGGGAGATCTTGATGAAGCATAAAAACACAAAATAGATAGCAAACACCTTTGTCCAAACCGTGACAACACTAGGTATTGTGCCTTAATGTAATATAAATAGAAACAACAGAATAAACACTGTATTTGTCAAAAGTTAAAGACAATTAATTTATTGATTTGTAAAATAAAGGAGACGACTGAAGAAAAAAACCTTCAAATTTTTTTTTTTTTTAATTGACATAAATTTAAACTTTGTATTCAGTGATTCATTTTAAAATTCATAATTCAATCGTGGGCACTTTGTATTTAATTTTCAGCTGTTCTCTATGTACTGACTTCTTCTTACGCAATAATGAATTTTAACCTTTTTCAATTATATATCCAGTATCTATTCAATAAATAGATATTTTAATTAATTAGCTTTGTTTTGTAAGGATGGCACTAAAACCCCTTTAACACACGTTCAAAACTGGCACAGCACTATTACGAGTGCCGAGCATACCTCCAGAGATGTACTTCTGGCACGGATGCCTAATATGTCTTTATGTTTGTTCTGTCTACACACGAAAATTTTACCGTGATGTGCCCCAAAAGCGTAAGTACGGTACCGACATTCGGAATGCGGCGCCAGACTTTTGTGCTAGTGTAAAGCTTAAGCGGGCTTAAAATTTAGCATAAACTATATATCAACCAAGGATTTAGCCTACGAGTGGCCGTTTTGCTTTCTGGGAGAGGGTGCGGCTACACGTAGACTAACCAAGGATTTGGAAGAGTTCGGTGGAACGAACAATATAAAACGAAATTTTCTTCAGAAATCAAAGGCAACCAGTTTCTAATCGACTCTGTTTTAGGTCGGGATATCCGGAAAAAAAATTGTTCGGCCGGGATTCGAAATAGCAACAAACGCTGCTTTTAAATCAACTTTAATTAATGTCAACAAGAAAGAAAAAATGGTACAAGGAAGGCACCACCAAAAGATCTATTGTACTGTCTTTGTCCACCAACAACATGACATCATCACTTATTTACCATAACACAGTAGCAATATATTACAGGAATAAAACTGAGTTACAAGCATCAACTTTTCTTCATCATAGCACAGGAAAATCCATAAAGAGTACAACCAGGCATAGATGAAAGGAAAGGAAAGGAACTTTATTTAAGTGTCTAGTCGTTCTAGCGCTGGAGACACTGTAAACTGAAATTATTAACGATGCAAGCAAATCAAGTCAAAGGCTGGTTTTTTAGGAGAGGGGAAACCGGAGTACCCGGAGAAAACCTCTCGGTGCAGAGTAGAGAACCAACAAACTCAACCCACATATGACGCCGAGTCAGGGAATCGAACCCGGGCCACACATTGGTGGGAGGCGAGTGCTCTCACCACTGCGCCATCCCTGCACCCTGAAATAAAGGTAATGAAAACCAAACAGTAAGCAAGGAACTGAAGGCAGTGTCTTACTTTTTGAAGGCGAATTTTAGCATTTATTAGAACCAGCAAAGATGTGAAAAGGTGAAAAAAGCAAGGATACAATCGAAATAAATGTAGAAAAGTGAGAGAATATAGTAAGGGAGCGTTCACAAAAACCTTTTGGGGGCGAGGGGAGGAAAGGAGGACTGATGAGAAATTTGGGGGCCCCCAAAAAAATTAGAGGCAAAAAGGGGAGTGTTTGAAAAATATAAACACTTTTAAGGGGATACCTTAATTAATGAAAACAAAAATTGTCATTAGCCAATGTAAACACAATTTAACAAAATGTGGTATTCAAGAGTGTAAAAGGGGGTGTGCCATGTATCAGTGAGATAGCTGGCTTTCTAAAGGCTTTGTTTGCCTTGCTTTTTTCTGCGTTTCTAAGCAGATCGTTATGCTGTTTGGAGGCCTTGTCCTGTTTTTGGGATGCCTTAATTTGCTTTGCTCGTCCTTCTAACTTCTGCATCGTGTATTGGTTTGTGGCCATGAGTTAGGTTGGGGGTGTTTCAAATTTTAATGATACTAAAAGGGGGTCCCTGAAAATGTTTAATGCAGCAAGTAGGGGTCCTCCAATGTTTCTTTGTAATTTGCCAATGTAAATACCTCAAGGCCTTTTTCATTGATAACTGGAAAAATTCACCTGATAAGACTGGTAAGAGAAAAATTAAAGTAGCGATATCTTGGGCTTATCGAAAGGGTGCAATGCTGTTGAAAAAAATGGGTAAAAAGAATGGGTCGATAATTAAAATGGGAGAACAACAATTGTACATGCATAGTAACTTTGACTTGATTTTTTTTTTACCTCAAATGGTTGTTGCATTTTGTTCCTGTTGTTTTTTTGTTTTGTTTTGTTTGTTTTTTTTTAATTTTGTTTGCGTGTAAATGCGAAGAAATCTTATGAATTAACCTTTAGCTCTCGGCTGTTGATTAAGAAATACTTCAGGAGATATGAAAAGGTTGACTTTAAATCTCTTCGAAGACTGAGAATCTTCGAATTTTAATACTGCCTAGACTAGAAATATTTGAGTGACTTTGAACAATAAACTTACGACTGGCTTCGCAAATAAGCACGAGTTATAAGTCATTTGTTGACTGAAAAACAGTTGAATCACTTATCCATTCTTTTGCAACCCTCGATAGTTTTGATAACTGCAACGTTCTGTCTTCTGTCTGCTGTAGGTCTAGTTTTCACTACTCCCATTATAGCCCCATTACATCAATGAATTAAATGCACGCAAGTCCAGGCATGTGCCATTCTTAGAACAGACTAAGGTTGTCGAAAGCTGGACTCATCGGATATTTAAGATTTAGAAACTGTTTGATTTACCTAGTTTCGTAGCCGTCTTTTAGCCTGTTTAAGTACGGAATTTTGTTAGGACATGCGTGGCAATATTGTTATTCCGCATTTTGCGAATGATGTAATCGGCTCAGTAAGGAAGACCTGATATCTGGGAAAGAAGAAAACTTGTGAAGAAAAAAATTACTGAAACGCGAAGTACTCGTGAGTTGCAATTGCAATGTTCCTGTGATGTGAAAGAAGAATAAAGCAAAGCTTTTTTTTTTCTTTTTTTTTTTTTTTAATTTTATTTTAACAAACACATTAAAATCCTACGTACATTAAAACACCGGCGGAGAGATAACATACATATAGCATGCATAGGTTCCAAGCACTCTTCTTACGTTACAATAATTTTGATA
This sequence comes from Montipora capricornis, assembly GCF_036669925.1. NCBI lineage: Eukaryota > Metazoa > Cnidaria > Anthozoa > Scleractinia > Acroporidae > Montipora > Montipora capricornis. Next base: position 2,783,361 of record NC_090891.1, on the reverse strand, counting down.
ATGTAATTGGCTAGGTTTCCAACTTTACCAAGACCGTCAATTTTTGAGAGGTTTAGGTTTTTTCTTTTCGTCATATTCTAGATCACAAAAGTTTTGTAAGAAAATAGGAAAATTGTTTATACTTGGTATTATTTCCTTCATTTTACACGTCCATATAAAATATCTAGCAACAAGAAAGTAGAAATAATGTTGTAAGTGGGAGAAGACATCTATTTTTAGTCCTAAGACTAAGTCCATTTAATAATTCTTTTCTTTTATTGTTCCTTGATTCCTTTTGAGTAGGTCTTGAAATCTTCCCCAGAAAGAAAAAGTCTCTTTGCAATGCCAGAATAAGTGAGCTAAGGATTCTTTACCATTCTTACAAAAAGTGCAAATGTCATCATTTTTGAGCCCAATTTTGTGGAGGTAGTCGTTTGTTGCCAATCGTCTATGAAGAAGTTTAAACTGGAAGACAATTAGTTTGGAGGCTTTTGTACAGCAGAAAGGGGTTTCATAAAGCGCATTCCAGTTTATCGACTGAGGGGATTCCAGGTTACAATCTGCGATCCATTTGCTTTGGCTTCCGCTGGGGCTAGTCTACTTTAAACTGATGAGTTTGTTATAAACAAGTTCATTTGGCTTACTGGCTTGAAAGAATTTAACGGCGAAAGTATCTTCATTGGTATCTGATAGAATGTCATTCCCACGTAAGAGTTTCTTTGGGGCCTTATTACAGCTATGATGCCA
>NC_090891.1:2775135-2777635 GCF_036669925.1 Montipora capricornis | reverse complement strand
AGGCTAAAATTAGAATGCAGGAGATATATTATTTCCCCACCATGAGGCAGGCCCAGTTTCTTGGGCCGATGTCACCGTCGCATTTGTTTTTTGAGTGTTCTCATTGGGTCAATTTTCTCTGTTGCCTTATCGCTAATTTTGAGCAGGAATGCCGCAGTGGTAAGAGCACTCGCCTCAATTCGATTCCCCGACTTCGGGACTGTGCAATAATTATGTGGAGGGGGGTTCTAAATCTAGTGGGGGGGGGAGGCTACAGTTAAATTACAGTGTAGGATGGAGGGGGGCTAGATGTCAGTTCCTTACACATGAAGGGGGGGGGGGGGGGTACAAGTTATACTGAGATTTAGTTACTAATTTCAAAACCGTAATGCTGAAGTCACAAATACAGCTTTCTCAATATGATCGGTGCCAAACTCAGCGACCAGAAGAATTCAAGGAATGCAGACCGTTTCAAATCTACCAATCAGGATTTGAACCGCGGCGGGCTGCCGCGGGAAGCCAAGCGCTGATAGGTAGATTTGAAACGGCCTGCATTCCTTAAATTCCTTTGGTCGCTGAGTTTGGCACCGATCATATTGAGAAAGCTGTGTTCGTGACTTCAGCATCGATTTTCTCGGAAATCGTTGGAGGGATGAAGCTCAAATTCGGCGAAGAGATAGAGAAAAAACGCATCTATCAAGATCCGTCGTCATTCAGGTGAGACTTTCAGTATTTTTGCGTTAATTCCAGTTTTAAGTGGAGGAGGTCGCGGCTGACGGCCGCTAAGTTGCAATCCTTGTCTCCCTCTCTTGTCTTAACTGTCATCGGCCAAAAGTAATTTCGCTATAAGACGCTTTAGACGGCCCAAGAAGGCCAAAAAACACCATACATGAGTCGATTAAGGTTTCATTTAACTTTATTGGGATATTCAGACCGAGATGTGACTTACATGTGCAATTTTCAGAGCTTTATTCATAACCCTCATAGATTCTCTTCGTTTCATATAAACATATCTTAAACCACGAACACATAGAGTGGTCTGCCTGTGTTTAAACTGAATACCCTTTGTAATCAAAGACCCATAAAAATATCAAACAAACAACTTCTGTAGCTATGCTGAAACTCAAACAGGATTTGTCACCCTGGGCTTCGTCCTCATGACCTAAATATCATATATGCGTTCTTCTTTCAAAGTTTTGTTCCATGATTTTTCCATTCAATACTTAATGACAAGTCAAGAATAATAACAGAAGTTGTGAGCACGCTCCTCAGCTTACCCAGTAAACCATTTACAAGCTAGTAGATCACGCAAGCAAGATTTGTCAGTTTGTGAAGTAAATATCAAGAGAGTGTCCTGACTTTAATTTCTCCTCTCAGTGGCCAGCTACCACGCAGAAAAGTACCTCTTGATCCATCTCCAAAAGTATCTTTCTGAATGGAGAAAAGCTTCGCTACACCAACGGCAGAAAATAAGCGGAAACGTAGTATTTTTAAGACTTCAAAAGTTGAAGGATACTCACGTGCAGCAAGGACAGTACTACCTCGAATACTTGAAGTTTTCTGCAATCTCACCTATTGTGGATGCAAGCAAGAGTGTTGGACCAGTTGTATCCCCATCGCACGATCTCAAGTGACAGTCCTTGATCCTTCCTCACCGGTGAAGTATCTTCCTCTTGATAGATCTGTTTCAACTCCTCCAATTGAGATAGACATCGTCCTTCCCAGCATACAAGTCAAGAAAACGTTTCTTGAAGGAGAGTGCTCGTCTTCTGATAAAACAGCAGTACAAGAAGGCCGCTCAAAGCTAAACATCGACGAAAGCTCTTGCAATAATTATATTCAGCATCTTGAATCTCTCAGTGGCTTTAAAGGCCTCGAAAAGAAAACTGGAGAGAAACACCAATCCAGACATATGCTGGAGGAGCGGGAAAGATATTTAAAGACTGACAAAAAAAGCAACTAAAACCAAATCTAAGACAACAAGGTCTTCAGGTATCTGAACCATTAATTGACCGAGTACTTTTGAATGCCAATGGTTCGAGAACATCTGAAGTTAACAGACATTATGGAGATACCAGGGAAGACGACGACGGCAGCATGTGCAGTGAGGATTCCGAAGGCGAATCAAGAAGGACCAGTTAAGAAGATGGATATGTGGAGCAGATCATTGAAGTATTGTTCATCCCCGGGGATTGGTAGTTATTTTATCGTAAAAGGGGGATGGGTCAGAAGTTATTTCACAATTACTACAGGGGGGCTCGTTTTAGAAACCCCTCCTCCCCTCCAGATAATTATTGCATGGTGTCTTAGAGTAACATGTGGTCGAGTTTGCTGGTTGCTGGTTGTCTGGTCCGCCATTACTAACTTTAAAATTTTGAGAGGGCTGGATCGAGAAGAAAATGACGTCAAAGACTTAATAGTTTAAGAATGCAATGCGTATGCATGTTGTGGTTTAATTTGGTTTTTGGTTTAAGTTTTCTAAACCGGCTTATTACTTTCAAACCAGTTTGTTTTTTTCAAA
>NC_090891.1:2740135-2770135 GCF_036669925.1 Montipora capricornis | reverse complement strand
GAAAGCTCTGGGATAGTAATCGGACTATACATCAAGGGATAGTAATCGGACTATACATCAAGGGCAAAGGTTCGAACTCTGGCAGAAAGGTAAGACTTACGGTAAAAGAAAAATTGTAAGTAGGATTTGTAGACGGCGATGCCAGTAGTAGTATTTGGGGTATGGTTAATGTACACATGAATGGAAATTGTTGTGAGGATAATCGGAAAGGAAGGGAAAGGTGAAAGGGAGAGGAAAAGATAAATTGACCAGTGATATTTTGTTTTAATACCCCCCAAAAAGCCATGCCCCTATTTTTAAACCACACTCCAAAAGATAAAAATCCCTTTTCAGACAGTTGATAAATAAGCTGGTTTAAAATTATATGCCTGATTTGAAAAAAACTAACTGGTTAGAAAAAAATGAGCTGGTTTAAAAAAAATTTCAACCAAGAGCAAAATTAAACTACAACATGTACGCTGCTGAATTAATTAAACATGCAACACGGGATTTTCGGGCTTATCAGACTTTTAAACTCGTGTTTTGCATATATAATAAGCTGCCTTTACACACTGAAAAATTAAGCTAGTGAGTGAATGACGTCAATTTTCCTTAGATCCAATTTTCTGAGGTCCAATCGGTCAGTTTGGAGCGTGAGTAATGGCGGACCGCGAAATTCAAAACTTCCACTGAAAGTAAACAGCCTTTGGAAATTAAACAAAGGAAAGCTTAAGTGTTAAGCAATCACACTTTCAAAGTCTGAAGAAAAAAGGAAGTATTTTTTTTTCATCATAGGAGCACTTTACAGTGCGACGCTTCTGTCCTTGGCCATCCAACAAACTTTCACAACTACGTGTTATTCTCTCAACTCACCAACCCATGCAACGGTGTCGATCAAATTCACCCTGATTGGTAGACAGTTTGTAAAAAACTTTGTTAGGTGGCCATGGTAAGGCACGCCGCACTTTAAGGGGGTGACTCTTACTACAGAAAGACAATGGTTGCTAAGGGAGCTTTTTAGCAAAGAACCCAATTTTTTTGAAAAATAATATTTTTAACCATGCTACAGATTTTGTGTTAGAATGTTCTCATACTGTTGAGCTAAAAGAAAAGCAAACAAACCATACTTAACTCGCTAAGTTTTTAGGCGGTTTCTGTTTTGGTCACGTGATTTGCCAAATATGGTTGTGAGTAGAGCCAGACAAAGGAATGTTAAATAGAACACGTTGGCAAAAAAGGATAACTGTAGAGTCAAAGAGACTCGAGAAATGACTATTTGAAGGGGTCCATAGCAATGGTTTGGTAATTAAGATTGCCACCCCTTAATCGTGGGTATTGAAATAGCTTTCCTGTAGTTCATGCATTGAAACAATCAACAGTCCTTTAAAAAATGCAATTAAATGTCACATGAACCGTTACGGAATATTTCTTAGCATATGCCCCTGTCATAAATTGATAATTCCGAGGGATTTAGTAGAGACTAAAGAAGCGAAGGAAGACGTAAACACCCCTCTCATTCATCTATCATTTTAAATGACTTTATCTTTATTCAGAAAATTATCTTTATTCAGAGGCTTGATATCATAGGGCAGGGCTGGGTATGGTTGGTCAGGGCTTTGTGTGATGAATTCCGTTTGAACAGTTTTCAATTTCACAGTCGTTCTTAAGAAATTTCTCAACTGAATAGATGGATGTAAGGATCATTGACGGGATTAATTTCATTCGCATTCCATAATAAGTATGCCACTTAACAAAATTTATTTAGCATCATTTCTTTTCCCTTCATTTTACAAGTTATAACTCCAACTTACGATTGCTATCTTTTGAACGGCGTAAAATTAAATTTGACCATATAATTATATCTTGCGTTTCTTCGGTTTACCGCACGATTATATAAAACCCTTATGACTTCCTTTTAACTAACTCATACATTGTGTATTTGACGAGATTCAGTATCCTTTCAGCCAACAATGATTTGGTTTGCCTTCAATTCACAGTGCTGATAATCACCAGTTGAACAACCCCTTAGGAGGACTCTGTCCTGCAATAATAAACAATAAACTAGGAGTAATCATTAATTATGATGTGCGTTTAGAGCGGTTTTCAATTGAGTGTCGAAATTGATTTGCGAATTGCTTTGGTTTATGATTACTTCATTCAGTTATTGGTTCAAAGTTCTCGCGCCACTTTTTCAACCAATCAGAAGTGAAACCAAAACCCACCGTGACTTGCGCGTGCACATTTTCCCGCGCTTTGTGTCGGCTACTTGTAATTACTTCGAGTTTTGATTGGTTTACCGGATTATCTCCGTCCTTTTTGATTGGCCAAAATAATTACTTTGGTTTTGGTTTTACGACACTCGATTGAAACTCTCTGTAAAACAAGTAAAATACGCAAAATTATAAATACGAAGTCTATCTGTATTGGGACACTTATCGAGATTATGTGCGTTTTAAATGAGATATTTCACAGCATAAATAACTTTAATTTTTGCCTTTATGCCCTTTGGTTGTTCAGTATTCGAGGACACTTGAGACTAGAAGGAGAAAAAAAACTGCATGTGATATCCTCTAGGATTCCTCACTGTCGGTCACGCGATCATGCAGCCATTTGAGCGTCATTTACTGTCAACTTGTCTACGATTCAAGATGCTTTCTTCATCGCCAAGTGAAAATGAAAGAAACAGAGGGAGAGTTGGGGAGTTGGCTGAGATATCTGAATTTTACAAAAGTCTTTTTAAGATTGGAAATTTATTTCTCGAGACGTCCGTGACTGTTGTTGTCACATGAACGTGTCTGGTATTGTGTAATAGCTGTTGGATACTCAGTATAGCTTCAGAAGACGTATTTTTCATCCAACAAGCCATTAGATTCAAAAGAAATTGTAGAATCGATCTATCTCCCACTCCGGCTTTTGGGGCAAGATATTCCAATTCCCTTGCTCCTGAAACTCGTTTTCGTCAATAAACCGTAATTACACTGACTTTTTCGAGGTCTCACGGAACAGACTTCGTGACATCTAAAAATAACTTAACTGAAATTAATATAACCAAGGCCTGGGCGACTCTCTCTCTCTCTCTCTCTTTCTGTTTCCTTAATTTTCTCTTGTTATCGCTCCTTCAGTCCTTCCATAATTTCAAGTCCGCTAGTTTTGTCAGTTCAAGGGAACCTCCAATCCTGCATGAGAATAACATAAAACCGAGGGAAATAATGTTTGCATGCAATCCAATATGTTAAAGAGTTTTTTCAAAAAAAGTGTTTGTGTGAGAACTGTGTCACGTGCTGGAATAACCAAGAGATGTCCGCGAACAAGGCATAAATGAAAAGAACTCCCGAGTACGATATACGGCACGCAACAAAAGTGTGACAACGAGCAGTTACCCTTTTTCAGTATTATTTAATTAGTTTTGCTTTGTTACATGTACTTAGGTTAAAGATTAAGTTAAGCAGTTCGTAAAGCAGGCTTATTGTCTTTCAAGGCCATTCAGCTTAATTAACCTCGAACTCCAAGTGCCACCGACTAGAGACAACAATGCTTGACTTCCATGATTCACGGGTTTCTTTCCACTCACTGGATTTTCTGTGTAGACAAACTTTTACAGAAGACTGCATAATGAACTCTCAACTCTTTATCTTCTTCCATTTTCAGCTATCGTCTCTTTCTTCTCTCCGGATATAGTAAGGTCAAAGGTTATAGCTTCACCATAGTTATCGCAGTTGATTATAGCTTCATCACAGTATCCCATCCATAGCAAAAGTTCAATCACAGCCGGCCACGAGAATAAGCCCTCGGGCAAAAGAGTTTTTTATGTAATTACAAGCCTGCTTTCATAATTTTACTCTAAGCATCTAGAAAGTTCTGTTGCTATTTATAGTGTATCACAAGGTGTACTATTTGTGGAAACTGATTCACATCAAAGAAATTTCTGGAACACTGACAGATTGTAAGACAATTCTAGAAATGTCTGGAATTGCATGACAGATAAACTATAAGTAATTCTGATCCTCATAACAACTGAAACTGAAATAAGTTTTAAGATTGCTCATTTTCATATTTGGACCATTTTCCGGGTGCCGCCATCATCTCGAAAAATTGTGACGTGTTACGGTTGTTCAACTGTTCTTACACAAAGAGAGGGTAGCGCCTGGGAAATTGCCGGAAAGCAAAAATATGCGATTTTATATTCTGAATATTTATTTCGGATACAAACGCTTTGTTTTAAAAAAGATTCCGGTAAGTTTGATTGCAAACATAATTTCTGTGGTTTCAAGTTATTTTATTGTTGGAGTGGAATTTTCCGTTAAATCTTGTTGTATAGAGGTACAAAAGTATATACGTGGACTATTGCTTGCTCTTTTTCCTACCTAACTACACACTACAGACGCAAAAAGACACTGCACTCGAACACAGCTCATTATAATCATAATAATAATACAGAATTTATATAGCGCTTAAATCCTAGAGTCCAGAAGCGCTTCACAAACACAACTAATACTAATAGTTACATAAGGTAATTAATATTTAAATGATTATGTTAACTTTGCGGCATACCTTGAACGGCGTATTGAAAAAGAAAGATAAAGAACAGCGGCCAAAATCTTTGTCATGTGATGCTCAAAGGTTTTTTAATGTTTTGAACTTAGGGTTACTTAAAATCAAGAATCTACCCACCGCAAAATGGTCTCTCAGAGTTTGTAGTCAGGTAGTGTGATCCGGTCTTTTTTGCCTGATCAGCAGCGTAACCCAGAGTAGGACATTCACCATTGCATGTCTTGCATCGTCCTAGTCGATACAGCACAGAGTTGTGGCACGGATACGATTTCCACGAACAGAAATTCTGTACTGACGCAATGTAGTATTCGGGAGCCCTGTGATGATCACAGCTTCTATTTCCAGCTAAAATCTCTGTGTTGTAATGGAAATCAGCCGAAACATAGTAAAATAACAACATTTGGTTTTTTTACCATCTAAAGGAGAGGGGTTATGAAGGAAAGTACATTACCCAATGTTCCCACGCCTTAATTTTGTTGGAAAGCGCTCCGGTACTTAATCTCTACAATGTTTTGATCAGCATATAAAAGGTTGGAGGCAGGTACGCAGGACTAAGCTCTGCCTCAGGTGTTTCAATGACATTGCCAAACCTCTTCAAAACCTTCCTGCTGGAGTTAATAACAATTATTCTGCGAACGGGAAAATGACCAATAAGCGTGCGGCGCCTTATTGGCTTTAACCAATTTCATATTCACCAAAGAAAAAGTATTTCATTTAAATTAATTATAAACGCCTCCGCTTACACAGAAGGGATTTCGCTTGCTGCTACAACATGAGTCTCGATCATTCGGCATATGAGCTGATGAACAAGATTTAGTGGAAAACACTAAACACTAAAGTCGAGACTACTCCCTCAGGAAGTCGAGAACGTTTGTTCGCCCCTTTGTAAAACCGAACGTTGGATTAAGAGCAAATAATTACCATTTCTGACGTTTTTTTATTGTTTTGAAAAATCATGAGAAAAGATTATCATAGTGTGGCAATGTCGAGAAATGTCCAGAAGTGCCTCAACATAGCTCATACCGACAATTGATGTCAGATAGTGTCCACTGCCCACTTTTATTCTTTTTCTTTTTTTTTTCTTTTTGCTCGCTACATTTTGGCGTCATCTGTGTTCTGTTACTAAACAGAGTGACGCACGGCAACACGGAATCTATTTGCTAAAGTGGGCCTGTTATCTTACCATATAATATCTAACTCGCGCTTAATTAGGGAATCATTGTTAATTTTTCTCCTTTAGGTCCAGAATAATCCTGTGAAATGCCGATGCATTGTGTCTTTCTGTTCAGCGTGATTGATTTATTCGAAAAATCCTGTCCAAACGTTTTTACTTGAAATTATCGAAGAGTATCTGTGTAAGGAAACATTTCCGTTGCAGGAAAATAATGACTTTTAGATCTAAACTTTGGGGTACTTTAGTTTCCTTGCAACTTCATGCAAGTCCAATATGAGTCCACTAATAACAAGACTCATGGTACTTTGCATACTCATCACGATGAGTTCCAACCTAAAGTGTTACTTTTTTGTTGGGGCTCTGGGTCATGGTTAGAGGGTCACTTTGTGACGCCATTAATAAGTAACGTGAAGCCATTATGGAGCTGTGTTTATCATATATTAGTATAATTACATAGATGATTATTGAAAATTCTCTGCGCTAATTGGTTGCACTTGAAGTGATTATTACGCAGCCGTTTTGTCGAAGGCACAGACGAAGGAATTGATTGTTTTAGGGAAAATGCATATTTTTCAAATAATCACCTATGTAATTATACTAAAACAATTATTCACCTCGCCATCGACGAACAATTGCTAATTTTTAAATTCCAAATTCGGATATATAGCTTTCTGATTGTTTCACTCAGTCTCGGCTATCAGGTCATATACCGTACCGTATGACCAAATATGGAAACTGATTGCCCCAGGTGTTGGCAAGCTGGAAACTGATTGACTTCAATTTCCAAGTGTCCAAGCGTTCCCAGAATCAAATAAAATTTAACAAAACAATTATTCTAATCGTGCTTGTTGGATATGACACTGGCTATAGCAAACTCGGCGCTACGCGCTTCGTTGGCTATTTACAATCCCATATCCAACACACGCTCATGGAATAATTGTTAATTTTCCTCCAAGAGCTTTATATGAATGATAACTTACCAAAGATTCCAGAATTGCAACCCGGCTGGTCTGCGCCACCATTTGGAAAAAAGTCAATGTGGCCTACGCTTTGTGGTGTTCCATACAATGGCATATCTGTGTGAATGACGTCGACAAATTTGGCATCTGTTGGATCCAAGCGAACATCTACATTCGCGTAACTATAAAACGGACTGGCGGGATCTAAACCTTTGAGAAGCGTAAAATAAAGGAGATTAAACAGTGATTAAACTATCTGTGCGGTTTGGTCATTAGTTAAGTTGTAGAGAACCCATTGAACTAGCGCAACCTCCAATGGATTTTACTCCAGATTGTAGCGAAAGATGTCTTTTAGTTACTAATGATATATTTGTCAATGAAAAGGGTAATCAGGGTGAGGAGGGTATGGAGCTGAGCTAAAGTGCAAGAGGAAAGCACGTCCGTGGCTCAGAATCAAATCAATAAGCTAGACATCTTGAGTTATGGTCACTTATCGTTTTCCTCGGCCATAGTGAATCTCCACTTTTCGTTAGTTCCTTATCATGATACAAACACAATATTTCTTGATGTAGTAAAATCCTTCGTTGAAGCGTCGCGTATGTTTAAGTTTGACTTGTAGATATTAATTAAGTGCTTTCTGATCACTCTTACAAACAATTTTTGAAAACTGTTATATTCTCTTCCTTTCTGGATATTCACATACGGCTATAAAAGAAGCGGATATAAAGACTCTATTTGAACACATTCGAATAGTTGTGAATCAACTGTGGACGCATCTATGAATATGAAAGTGCCCCCAGGGGCAATCTGTCCACAATATTCGTCACTCTATTGTTTGTAGTTCTTGTTCGTAAGATCCTCCCTCCCTTTTTACCACTGAACTTCCCGGTTTGATATTAACACTATGGCCATATGAGAACCTTTTGAGTCAGATCCAAAGACGTCCGCAGTGTTTTTATAGAGTGTTTTCACATGACGTCATGGTGACCGTGACAAAGAAATAGCGCCATAAATTGGAGGAGTGAAGTATTGTTCCCGGAATTGAACTCTATTTTTATGAAAATTCTTCCTTTTGTTTTTAGTATGCAAATATGGCTACTGGTCAGATGAGCGAAAACACTCTATACGTCAATTTCATCATACCATGAACGGGAGTCGTAGCTGCACTTGCTTGAGATTCGAATCCCGTTCAAGTGCAAGCCTTCATTTTTTCAGACTTACTTTTAACTGCTTAAGGTATCTTATTCGAAGGATTAACTCAACGACTTTGTTTCACCTCATGGAAATGTTTTGGAACGAAATGACGAAAACACAAATAATTGCCTAGAAAGGTCTCAAAAAGATGCTTCCATTAATGTGACGTAATAGGTCACCATGACGACAAATGAGCCATCTAAGAGCGCCTTAAATTTTGTCTTTAAAACCCTTATATCTCAAAAAACGAACTCCCAATTTTCATTGCTGGAAAAGGGTTAGCGGGCTAAGATAAAACTCAAAGTTTGAAAAAATCTCCGGAGCCAACTTAATGTTTTTTTCCACAAGTTTACCACAAGTCAAGTTTATTAACTTCTTCTTTTATTATGATGATGGTAAAGCCTACAGTATCCTTCAAATAGCAAATACTAATCTAGGCAGGTAGTGTTTTATCTAAATATGTACAAAGAAGTCTTGAATAGTACATTACTAAACAATTAATTGATTAAAAGCAAAACTTGAAATAAATAACCCAAACCAAAAAGATGAATTCATTATTTATATGGACAATTTAAGAGCATAACGGAAAATAAGTTTCAACATACTTAATTACTAGTACGATGACAAAGTTTATAAATTACACTGAAAAATATTTCTACTGACTAGAGGAGGTAATTTTTGTGTAAGGATATTAAGATCAACATGAGAATCCTCATATAGTAATATTTGTTTTATACAATTTTTAAATGAAAATCTCCTCTTTTTTCGTAACTGCTGAGGAAGTTTATTCAATATTCTACATGCAATTCGCGAGGATTGACTAATGTAAAGGAGAAGGATTGATTGATGTAACCTTGAAATTTTCTCAAAAAAATTGCCCACTTCCTCTGGTCGAGTGTTACAAAACGCTCTATCAAGTTTTGTAGGTGCAGTTTTGCAATGGATATCATGCATTTGAGTTGATATAGCTTTGTAATACAGCATGCCCACGGGTAAAATGTTTTTACATAGCATGCTCTCTTTTACTTGCAAATGAATTAAACGCAGGGCTAGCGCTCGCTTCCGGAGGATTAAGAATTTTGTTAAGACTAGCGTTAGAGGTTTGGCACCAGGCTAGCAGTCCGTAATTTAAATATTTTCCAGTCGTGAAGGTGGCTACGAAACCTTTCCTTAGAATTTTTTTAAAGTGACTTTGCAGAGAATGAGTGTTGAACTGGTTTGAGCCTCCTTAAGTTGCTTAGCTAACAGCTATGGTGTTCAACGTTCAAATCTATGACATTATATATATTCTGAATTCATTTAGTCTTACCAGTGATGCGACCGAGATCCATACCCACTTCCCTAAGTCGACGCCCAGCATAACCAGTAATCTGGGCACCAAGGCTGAACCCAATGAGGTAGAATTGATCTGACAAATATTTCAATCCGCCGTTCTTTCCGATAATGAACTTTATAAGTTCGGCAATTTGAGCCCCGACGAGACGAGCGTTTCCCGCAGACTGTCCATAGGATTCGAAAGCGCCTCCGGACCAATCAACCAATATGATGTTGCAGTCTTCTCGGTCTAAAAGTGCATCTCTCATTCTGTATCCCCAGTTTTCGTTTGCAACACCACGTCCATTATCTGCTCAAAGAGAGAACGCAGAACAGTGTTTTAAATGTTTCATCACTTTATTTTTCACGCTATGTGACTATCTAACGTGCATGTCGACCGTCTACAGGAAATCGTGGTGCCAACTTATGTTAACTTTGGTTGAAAGTACGGTGTCGGTTCGTGACGATCCGTTAGGTTGACGACAACCCGACACGTCAAAAGTCGATCGGACTTTCAGGTAGTCAGGTCGTGAGAGACTTAGGGTGCTTTCCTTTTGTCAGGGCTGGTCGGCCAAACCCGTCAGTTTGCAAAGATTGCAATAATTTGAAGGAACACTTGCAAGATAATCCTTCGCGTTCTTCTGGAGGAGTATATATCATCCACAAAACATGTTATTTCAAGGCGTTGTAGAGTTAGTCCAAATGCCTGGTCTGGCCAGTCATTTCTTTCAAATGGAAAGCGTCCTTATAGAAAAAACCACGGCAGGAATGGATATGAAAGCGTGGTTGAAAGTATGGTGTTTTTTCGTGACGACTCGTTCTGATGATGAGGACCCAAAATGTGAAAGTCGACCGCACTTTGTGGCAGTCAGGTCGTGAGCTACTTAGCTTTTGCAAGCTCATGAAAGCATTGGTGCGAGTACGGCAACGTTTACACGAACGCGAAATTTTTCAAATGGAAACGAATCCAACAGTTGCACGACTCGAATTCGTTTCTCTCGAGTCATGGTATCTCCAGACACTAGTTAACACTAAAACAATGTTTATATATCACCTCTACTGAAATAGGTGCTCAGAATTATCTTTATCATCATTGTTTAAAATGGGAGCCTAAACATGACAGTCATTCAGTTATTTGAAACCTTAAGTGGCTACTGGTATATTTTTTTAATTATTCAACATACGTTTGCTCAGTGACCAATCCTTTAAATGAAAGCGAGGGTTCCACTGACCCTGAATTCCTACCGACCGCGTAAGCCACGCACGAAATTCTAAATTAAGCTGCTCAGACAGCTCGTTAATCAAAGTGGATGACCGGAGATAAAAACCATTACCGCTGATTTCGCTTACTTTCCTTCTAATTTTTTCTTCGCCTACAGAATTTTCTTCTAATTATTAGCACATACATTTGAAATTAATTCAAGTTAATATGCAAAAAATGAAGAGAAATTACTGTCCGGAAGCGGAAACCTAAACTAAGCTTGCAAAAATAAGAAAAACTACGGGGTAACAAAATCAGCATTTACGCATGCGCAAAGTCCATGAACGCCCGGAACTAAAGGCCAAGGGAGACGGATTTAAGTTACCAACCAACCATTTGTTCAGCATTTATGCAGTGTTCATGAAAAGGAGATACATTTTATATTTCACCATCATTATTAGAGACATATCCCAAGGGCTGATTTACAAGGTACGATTTTTGTCGCATGCGTACACTCACCACTTCGAAAAAATGAACCATAACGATAGCGATAAAGATGGAGATAACGATGAAGATGACGATGACGATGAAGATAACGATAATGATAGTGATAATAGTGGCTAACAACTAGCGGGGAGAACTGAAGAAGATTTGGGAAGTGAAGACAAGGGTGTTATCAACTGTGACTGGGAACCTTTTCAGAGGCATTGGAAGGAATAAAGGGAGAGTATCACGGTATTGTGCATGTTTTAGCCGTAGCGGATGTCACCGCTTATAAGCCAATCGGAAGCGACGCTATAATTCGTGCGGGAAATTTATACGTACGATTGAAAAGTTCTCGTTCAGTCATCTGCGAGGTCGACCGCCCTTAGCTCAATAATGATTGTTTAATGAAAATTTTACGCGTACTTGCACGTCTGCCGTTGCTTCCGGTTACTTCATAAATGATGCTCTCGTTAAGGCTAGAACATGCTCAATCCCGTGATACTCTCCCTTTAAAGAACTAAACACGTTGAAGGAGGTCGATTTATTCTTGACGAGATCGTTGTAACCTGGTTTTAGTTTGCAAAGATTAAGTTAAAAAACAAGTAAATCGTCTTTCTTACCAGACCAGCCATGACAGATGATTATTGTTCTTTTTGAAACATCCAGGTTGGACTTTTTGATTTTTTCTACGTCGCTGTCATCCACCAATTGCGCCTGTTTAGCATTGGCTCTTGTGTACAAGGAAAAGGTCGTGTTTACGTCATCTGGAGCTTGTGGAAGGGCCATGAGTAAGTTTATAAAAGGTGGAGCATGGCTGAAACATCCATATTTGCCATAACAGACTTTCCTGAAGGCTTAAAACACAATGTTAGAAAAAAGGAAACATGGTTCGAAATAATGTCGACATTTCTTCTCTTTTTTTTCAAATAATAATAATAATATTAATAATAATAATCATAATCATAATAATGATAGTCATAATAATAATAATAATAATAATAATAATAATAATAATATAAATAATAATAATAATAATAACAACAACAATAATAATAAGTGAGTGAGTGGGTGCTCCAAACTGGCACAGCAAGAGTATAAAAGGAGGCACGATAATGTTGCAAGGGTGGTACACTGGGACTTGCTGTGGAAGTGCGACTTTAGTAGAGTAGACAAATGGTTGGAACATCAACCAGAAACTGTCCTTGAGAACAACGACTATAAACTGCTATGGGATTATAACATCCAGATTGGCCACCAAATTAGTGCAAGGAGACCCGACTTGATCGTTATTAACAAGCAAGAACAGAAATGCCAAGTAATAGACATGATAGCAGTCCCAGAAGACACAGCTGTAAAGGCCAAGGAAGAGGAAAAGCGAGAGAAATGCCAGGACCTAGCAAGAGAGATTCAGAAATTGTGGAGTGTCCGAACCCAGGTGCTTCCGGTAGTAATTGGGGCATTGGGAACAGTTCCAAAAAGGCTTGAAAGCAACTTAAAGCGCATTGGCACTAACACTTCTATAGAACTAATTCAAAAAAACCCTCTCTCCTTGGCACAGCAAGAATTTTGAGAAAGGTTCCAGAGCGATGAAAGCCATGATTAAATTTGAGTTTCCTTAGGCAACTTGTTGTTGACTGGCTCCCAAGAAGATAGCCCGGATCCAACTTTTGGAAAAGCCTGTGCTGAATCCACAATAATAATAATAATGGAAACTTTATTTGTCTTCGAATACAGTTGTAAATCTCTCTACGTATAGGCAATTAACAACTGGCTGCTTGAAATTGAGTGACATACTTGTATACTGTATTTACAAATGAATAAAAGAAAAAAAAAATATATATATATATATATATATATTACAGTTTTATTAAGTCTGGGCTATCCCAGGTCTTATTTCTACGACAGAATATAAAATATGTTGCTCTAATGGCGAGACTTATCATTTTTTTGATTATATAGTGTTGTTGCGTTTTGTCAATGCCAATGTCATTCATCATTTCTAAAAACGCAGAGCATTCGTTGGAGAGAACACCTAGGGAGCTCATGGAAAGGTTTACAAATTTGACAGATCTGTAGTTACTTCTCATGTCTTTGACCACGTTCATGTATTTTACTTTTTTGCGTTCTACATTGTTTTTAAGGTTAGATTCAAAACCAACCGTTAGTTCTAGAATATATAGGCACTTGGACTGTATTAGGAAAAGAAGATCTGGACGATAATTTTCACCAGTTATAATTGAAGGACTCGGAAAGCCATTGACATCAGCATAGAGTGAAGAGCGATCATTAATTACAGGTTGAAGTGAATTGGCAATGAAGTTGAGAATTGAGTCGTGTCTCCAGGTGAAGCGATCAAGGTAATGTTGACAACCAGCGACAATATGGAGGAGTGACTCAGGGTTAAGGCAAAAGGAGTAATCAGGACTTTGTGATAATCCCCATCTTGTCATATTCGTACGTGTAGGAAGGGAGTTGTTGATGTAGCGAATGGTAAAATTGTAGATGTTCTTGGGTAGATGAGACTGGGCAGACGACCAAATAGAGTTAACAGATGACAATGAGTGCTTGATAACATTTGCAAAAAAGAAACCTTGAGTTGTTAAGTGGTGTTGCAGTTTGCCTTCTTGATTCGAACGGAAGTCTTTGAGAACTTCCTTGGTGGATTTGAACACATCGTATTGAATATTGGTGTGACTGCTTGACGACTTCCAGAGATCTTTTAGGGAATCATTCCGTGACACTTTTAAGGAATTGCGGAGAACTGTTTTGCACTGAGTGAATTTAACTGAAGGAGGACAAATATTAAGGCCAAATTTATTGCGTTCTAGAAAAACATTACTCAGTGTACCTGATATCGGGATTTCAAGCCATTTTCGAATATAGCCGTTCACTATAGAATCAAGATTTGCTATTATCCAGGTTTTTGATATGTCAGCTACAGTAAAATGCCAGGACAGTTTAGATAGGACATAGCGGCTGTACAGCAGAAGTTTGAATTTGGGATGCAGTGGTTTCTCATCAATGTCACACATCAAGTCTTGTACAAGAGAGAACAATTCTGACATGTGTTGGTTGTTAGACATGTTGAAGTCAAAGTAGCGTCCCAAGTAACGAAATGATTCACCCATTTCCACACACGGGACAAGAACTAATAATAATAATAATAATAATAATAATAATAATAATATTATAATAATAATAATAATAATAATAATAATAATAATAATAATAATAGCAATAATAGCAATATGAAGAAGAAGAAGAATAGTAATATAAAAATGTATGTAAATATAAATAATAAATAGTATGAGGATACCCCATTTCAGTTACAGTTAATAAACCCTTCAAAATACATTGTTTATATAAATGAAAATGTAAATTGAAGACGATCCTCCCCTAATTCTATTAAAAAATAATTCCAAAGTCTCGGGCTTGCTACACGAAAAGCCCTGCGTAACTAACCATGCGCGATCTTCTATCAACCAAGTACTCCCTCGAGGGTGGCCTGATCGCATGAGGGAGCGAGACAGTTTCTAAGCTTGATGGCATCGTTAGATATTCTGTGGCCATGCCATGAAGACAACCCGTTTTGCTGATGGTAGCAGAATGTGCTACCAAGACTACCAAGACTGGAATGCTTTATGTAACTCCTACAAACTGAATTATATCTGTGGCCGTAGATAGCCTTACGGCCTAAGGAAACGAGGCTAATAATACTATACTTATTTTATACTCAACAAAATGTCGCGTTTCTGATTGGTCAATGATGAATACATAAACAGGTCACAGAGTGTAAAGAAGTTTTACAGTGCAATACGGAAGTTGTTTAGGAAACATAGCGATGAAGTGAATATACAATAAATAAAAAAACTCGTGCATTTCGTGATTTTGTTCACTTGTGATGTTCTTAAAGTTCTCAAATTCACGTCACTCGTAATCGTAAATTAAGAAATGCACCAGCAAGGTGTTCAGTCGTTTCCCGATTAGAGAGCTGCCTCGTTCGTTCGCGTCAGGCTTGCTCACTGCGGCAGCAATTAAGATTATTAATCACTGAAAGATTCATCTAAGCACTGTTCTACCAACTGCGAATTTCAAGCAAACTGAGCCTCAGGGCAATAGTTTGTCAAGTAAGAAGTAACTATTAAAGTTCTGAACCACATATATTAGGGAGCTAAGCGCTAGCAGGGACTCGGAAGACGACAGCTTCGAGAACGTTGTCTAAAGGTACTATTTTGCATAGGAAGAAAATATTTGAAGTGTATCTCGCCTTCAAAAATGGGCAGCCCGTGTAGTCCTGGATGCAGATATTGGAGAAAGGTGTGAAATGCTTTATATACGGCTTGATTGGTTGCCTTTTAAGGATAAGTAAAGCTCCAAAAGAGTAGTTTAATATTTACACGTAGGCGCGTTATAAATAAAAACGACTGTTCGGGCTATATAACACGGCTACTACATAAGAACTCAGATCAGACAGTCACCGCAGGACTAGTCGTTACAGAAACTATAACCTAATTTGTCCGCGATATATATAATAGGAAAACTGAAGGGGGTCGATATTTTTAATTTAAAGTACACGGCAATAAGCTTTGGAACAAATGAATGAAGGGGGTAGTTTCTAAAGAAACTGTTGTGCTGCGTCGGTGGAGAAAAAGTATACAAAAATTTGGTTTTATCAACGGAATTGATAATGTAAATTGGCCATCGTACAGAGATTCTAAACGCTGACATTTCGATCGAGCGTCAGCCCTTCGTCAGAGCGAATCGAGGAATTGCTGGTTACGTGTAGTTTTTATAGTAGAGTAAGAGCTACGGTAGGAGCTTTGTAACCCCCTCCGTTTGGATGTGGGGGAAAGGACACTATTGGCTATTTTAAGGCTGCTCCAAAAACAATTTTTTTTTTAACTTAGTAATTTTAAGCTTCTTGTAAGATTGTATCTTCATGGCGATTTATGGTTTTTAACTTTGAATTTTTTATCTCTTTTTGTTATCTTTCGTACGGTCATAAATTTTAAATTTTGACTCAGTTCCGGAGTAGCTTAAAGCGTTTTCGGCTCAAGTTCAGAAATATCTGTTATGTGCTACTTTCTATAAATAAAGTTGACTGACTGACTGACTGACTGACTCAGTGACTGACTGATTGACTGAATTACCCCAAGACGTTCGGCATAGAAAGCGTAAATCAACATTCCGGGAACAAAATTGGTATGGAAAGGTGAGACGGTTTAGAGAGAAGATTTTAAAATTATCGTCAGGTGCTAGCGTCCTTTACTTAATTAACCTTAAATTTGATCATATCATATGATATACGATAGGACAGCTAAGAAATGTACCAAAACTGATGTAAAACACACATTCAGGGCGTGCAGAGCCTTTCTGAACGTACGCTACTCCAGTTAATAGATGGATTTTTCTTACAATACCGCCCCGAAAAATTCAAAATGCTCATTGCTATAAATAGTACGTATTTTTATACAGTCCTGGGCCTGAAGCGACGAAGATCTCCAAGTCAGGAGAATAGAAACGTTCGTTCATCCTGTTGTCTATAAAAACTTGAAATACTGATGATATGTGCCACGTCAACAGAGTTGCAGAAAATAACCCGTTTCGGGAACTCATGACTAGGAGCCGGTGTATGCATTGTATCTTGAAGTCATCCTTTGCGGGTATCTTTCTATTTTTCTTTTCTTTTTTGCTTTTACTCCGGTTCCAAGTGTATTTAGTTTCCTACCATCAGTATACAATTAAGGACTTTTAGATCGAAGGACGAGGGCTACTACGAGTACCAGTTTTCCCTTCTGAGCACGCGCACTTCGAAAAGTGTCGACCTCTAAACCTTATGCGCATGCTCAGTACGGAAAACTTGAATTCGTAATCGTCCTCGCCCTGCGATCTAAAGGTCCCTACAAAGAACTGTTTTACTCACCAGTTGAGTGGCCAATGGCAAGTAAACAGCCGAAAAGAACTAACAGCCACGATTTCTTCATAGTGTCGACGCTAACTTCCTGAGAACCAAAAGGCAACTAAGTACCGTACAGGTTGAGAACCAACAAGAACAGACACACATAGAGTGCTTACCATTCAGCCAAGAATGCCGGAAATTTCGAAAAATGGCGAATGGAGCAGTCTTTTTTTCGGAAGACCCTTTCGGAAAATATGGAATACCCTCAGAGTTACTCCTGATTTTCCGATCGGAACGGAATTTCGGAAATCCCTGTACATTTTACCGATCCTGCCGTTTCCAGCCTCTATTTCGTGTCAAATCGAGTCATGAGGGAACGAAAGGCCTGGGAACCATGCTTTGAAAATGGAACATTTATATTGCTACCATAAATGTTCCATTTTTCAGTGCATTTTCGTCCGTTTGGTCGGCGTAGTTGGAAAACCTCTTCGTCTCAAACATTAAAAAAATGAACTTCTCTAACCATTTAGCAACGGTCTTATATTCGGCTTTTCGAAATCGTTTTGAATGAAATTTTACCAGGAACGTCTACACCAAATCAATATTTAATTGTTGGAATTTAAGTCATTTTGTAACAATGTATTAGTCAACTTCAATTCTACAAGATTAAATAAAGCGGTGAAAACTTACAGAGAAGTAGGCTGAAGGGGGTTGATATTTTTCAGTGCATTTTCGTCCGTTTGGTCGGAGTAGTTGGAAAACCTCATCGTATCAAACATTAAAAAAATGAACTTCTCTAACCATTTAGGAACGGTCTTATATTCGGCTTTTTGAAATAATTTTGAATAAGTTGAATTTAAGTCATTTTGTAACAATGTATTAGTCAACTTCAATTCTACAAGATTAAATAAAGCGGTGAAAACTTACAGAGAAGTAGACTGAAGGAGGTCGATATTTTTCAGTACATTTTCGTCCGTTTGGTTGGCGTAGTTGGAAAACCTCTTCGTCTCAACCATTAAAAAAATGAACTTCTCTAACCATTTAGCAACGGTCTTATATTCGGGTTTTCGAAATCGTTTTGAATGAAATTTTACCAGGAACGTCTACACTAAATCAATATTTAATTTCTTTGAATTTGTTTATTTTTGGATTTAAGAACAAATGTAACCCAAGGCCGAACATTTCGTTAAAACAACAGCTAAAAAATCAAATCTGCTAATATTCTCACGTTTAGTACACATTGTTAGGGCACAAATCACTGCCCTATTTGTTTAGCTCAATGTCGGTATATTTGTGAGAAATTTCATTAAAATATCACTGTCATTGCTTAGAATTTTAGGCAAAAGTCCGATGCTTCGCACTGCAAAAGGAAACTAATAGTGTTTTGAACAATTACGTGAACCAAAACTCTGATATCTATATTATTACATATCTTTTACCAAATATTAGAAAGTTAGGCCTTTCCATTGACGAAATCTAATTAAATTTGTCTTGCATTATTTTATCCCGATGGAAAGTAGGTCAAAATTAGCGTATTCTCTAACTTCGAGGTACGCGATTCAAATGCACGAATCTCTGGGTTTTGAAAGTTTGAAGGTTTTTTTTTCCGATGACCAACACTTTTGTTGGTGAGAAAATTGAACGGGAGGATATTAAGATCAAACTTTGGATCAAATGCACAGTAATTAACTGACTAGAATTTCTAAAATGCAACTCAACAAAACCTGCTCATTTCAAGACTTTCCTCGTGCTTTCCTACTACTTTCGTATCTTCAAGTAATTAATATATCTTACCCTGATATGCCAAGAAGAAAAATTGTTAAATTCCCTTGGTTCCAAGAAGAGTTGTATCCATGAATAAAAATGGAAGATGATTAAAAAAGTGGCGGAAATGAGATTTGTAACCGCACCATTCAAGGACAAACGTGTGTTCATATATATTAGTTCAAGCCAACTGGACAAGCGGAAATTTCAATTTCAATACTAATATTAGGAAAACGAAAACAGAAAGAAAAGATCTCTTTTAGTAGTCCAGCCATATTTGCAATTAAATAGCAAGATTGTGCACTTGTGGCAAAAGCAGCCAAACTCGGCAAAATGATATCGATAGTACTAGATCAACTGGACATTTTTAGCTATGGAACCCATACAAAATACCTGGGGGAGGGCACAATGTGCCCTCGGGAGGAGGGGTCGTATCCGTTTTGTCCAGGTCGTGAAGTGATCCGGAGAAATGAAACAAAAAAAGGCTTCCAAAGCTTGTCATTATTATTCTCTTGACAAAGCACAAGATTTATCCAATGAAAACCTTAAAATAACTTTTTTTGATTAGTTTATAAAAAACCTGAAAAAGTGTATATGAAATTCCTTTGTTAAGGTATTTCAATAACAATTTAAACATTAATGAAGATGCTGAATTAATTTACTTGTCTCATTGGCTATAATACTGTAAAGGTACACTTGGATAGCCCTTAGTTCATCATTTCATTTAGAATATTTTCAAGACGACTGCTACTGGATTAAGCAAGTGAGCATGGGAAAGAGAAAAGGCCTGGTTGCACAGGAAATACAACAGGGCGGCCAGAAACTCGTGGTTCTTTGCTCTGCTCTATTGTGTGAAACTATTCCCTTGTTCTGCCTCGTAGAGGTAAGGTTCTTTATTATTTTCCACGTTTATTGAATTTAAGTCATTTTGTAACAATGTATTAGTCAACTTCAATTCTACAAGATTAAATAAAGCGGTGAAAACTTACAGAGAAGTAGACTGAAGGGGGTCGATGTTTTTAATTTCAAGTACATGGCAATAAGCTTTGGAACAAATGAATGAAGGGGGTAGTTCTTAAAGAAACTGTGGTGCTGCGTCGGTGGAGAAGTAGTATACAAAAATTTGGTTTTATCAACGGAGTTGATAATGTAAATTGGCCACCGTACAGAAATCTAAAAGCTGACATTTCGAGCGTTAGCCCTTCGTCAGAGCGAAAGGAGGAATTGTGGGTTACGTGTAGTTTTTATAGTAGAGTAAAAGCTACGGTAGGAGCTTTGTAACAGCCTCCCTTTGGATGTGGGGGAAAGGGCATTATTGGCTCTTTTAAGGCTGCTCCAATTTTTTTTTAACTTAAGATTGTATCTTCATCGCGATTTATGGTTTTTAACTTTGAATTTTTTATATCTTTTGTTATCTTATTTTAAATTTCAGTTCCGGAGTAGCTTCAAGCGTTTTCGGCTCAAGTTCAGAAATATCTGTTATGCGCCACTTTCTATAAATAAAGTTGACTGTTTGACTGACTGACTCAGTGACTGACTGATTGACTGAATTACCCCAAGACGTTCGGCATAGAAAGTGTGAATCAACATTCCGGGAACAAAATTGTTATGGAAAGGTGAGACGGTTTAGAGAGAAGATTTTAAAATTATCGTCAGGTGCTAGCGTCCTTTACTTACTTAACCTTAAATTTGATCATATCATATGATATACGATAGGACGGCTACGAAATGTACCAAAACTGTTGTAAAACACACATTCAGGACGTGCCGCCCCGAAAAATTCAAAATGCTCATTGGTATAAATAGTACGTAGTATTTTTATACAGTCCTGGTCCTAAAGCGACAAAGATCTGCAAGTCAGGAGAATAGAAACGTTCGTTCATCCTGTTGTCTACAAAAACTTGAAATACTGATGATATATGCCACGTCAACAGAGTTGCAGAAAATAACCCGTTTCGGGAACCCATGAGTAGCTAATATAGGAGCCGGTGTATGCATTGTATCTTAAAGTCATCCTTTGCGGGTATCTTTCTATTTTTCTTTTCTTTTTTTTCTTTTACCCCGGTTCCAAGTGTATTTAGTGTCCTACCATCAGTATACAATTAGGGACTTTTAGATCAAAGGACGAGGGCTACTACGAGTACCAGTTTTCCCTTCTGAGCACGCGCACTTCGAAAAGTGTCGGCCTCTAAACCTTATGCGCATGCTCACTACGAAAAACTTGAATTCGTAATCGTCCTCGCCCTGGGATCTAAAGGTCCCTACAAAGAACTGTTTTACTCACCAGTTGAGTGGCCAATGGCAAGTAAACAGCCGAAAAGAACTAACAGCCACGATTTCTTCATAGTGTCGACGCTAACTTCCTGAGAACCAAAAGGCAACTAAGAACCGTACAGGTTGAGAACCAAAAAGAACAGACACACATAGAGTGCTTACCATTCAGCCAAGAACCCCGGAAATGTCGAAAAATGGCGAATGGAGCAGTCTTTTTTTCGGAAGACCCTTTCGGAAAATATGGAATACCCTCAGAGCTACTCCTGATTTTTCGATCGGAACGGAATTTCGGAAATCCCTGAACATTTTACCGATCCTGCCGTTTCCAGCCTCTATTTCGTGTCAAATCGAGTCATGAAGGAACGAAAGGCCTGGGAACCATGCTTTGAAAATGGAACATTTATGCTGCTACCATAAATGTTCCATTTTTCAGTGCATTTTCGTCCGTTTGGTTGGCGTAGTTGGAAAACCTCTTCGTCTCAAACATTAAAAAAATGAACTTCTCTAACCATTTAGCAGTGGTCACGTTGACTTCAAGGGTCTTATATTCGGCTTTTCGAAATCGTTTTGAACGAAATGTTACCAGGAACGTCTACACTAAATCAATATTTAATTTCTTTGAATTTGTTTATTTTTGGATTTAAGAACAAATGTAACCCAAGGCCGAACATTTCGTTAAAACAACAGCTAAAAAATCAAATCTGCTAATATTCTCACGTTTAGCACACATTGTTAGGGCACAAATCACTGCCCTATTTGTTTAGCTCAATTTCGGTATATTTGTGAGAAATTTCATTAAAATATCACTGTCATTGCTTAGAATTTTAGGCAAAAGTCCGATGCTTCGCACTGCAAAAGGAAACTAATAGTATTTTCCACAATTATGTGAACCAAAACTCTGATATCTATATTATTACATATCTTTTACCAAATATTAGAAAGTTAGACCTTTCCATAGACGAAATCTAATTAAATTTGTCTTGCATTATTTTATCCAGATGGAAAGTAGGTCAAAATTAGCGTATTCTCTAACTTCGAGGTACTCAATTCAAATGCACGAATCCCTGGGTTTTTAAAGTTTGAAGGTTTTTCTTTCCGATGACCAACACTTTTGTTGGGGAGAAAATTGAACGGGAGGATATTAAGATCAAAATTTGGATCAAAGGCACAGTAATTAAGTGACTAGAATTTCTAAAATGCAACTGAACAAAACCTACTCATTTCAAGACTTTCCTCCTGGATTCCTACTACTTTCGTATCTTCAAGTAATTAATATATCTTACCCTAATATGCCAAGAAGAAACATTGTTAAATTCCCTTGGTTCCAAGAAGAGTTGTATTCATGAATAAAAATGGAAGATGATTAAAAAAGTGGCGGAAATGAGATTTGTAACCACACCATGCAAGGACAAACGTGTGATCATATATATTAGTTCAAGCCAACTGGACAAGCGGAAATTTCAATTTCAATACTAATATTAGGAAAACGAAAACAGAAAGAAAAGATCTCTTTTTGTCGTCCAGCCATATTTGCAATTAAATAGCAAGATTGTGCACTTGTGGTAAAAGCAGCCAAACTCGGCAAAATGATATCGATAGTGCTAGATCAACTGGACACTTTTAGCTATGGAGCCCATACAAAATACCTGGGGGTGGGCACAATGTGCCCTCGGGAGGAGGGGTCGTATCCGTTTTGTCCAGGTCGTGAAGTGATCCGGAGAAATGAAACAAAAAAAGGCTTCCAAAGCTTGTCATTCTCATTCTCTTGACAAAGCACAAGATTTATCCAATGAAAACCTTAAAATAACTTTTTTTGACTAGTTTATAAAAAAACCTGAAATATTTTGTTAGAAATTCCTTTGTTAAGGTATTTCAATAACAATTGAAAAAAAAAATGAAGATGCTGAATTAATTTACTTGTCTCATTGGCTATAATACTGTAAAGGTACATTTGGATAGCCCTTAGTTCATCATTTCATTTAAAAATTTTCAAGATGACTGCTACTGGATTAAGCGAGTGAGCATGGGAAAGAGAAAAGGCCTGGTTGCACAGGAAATACAACATGGCGGCCAGAAACTCGTGGTTCTTTGCTCTGCTCTATTGTGTGAAACTATTTCCTTGTTCTGCCTTGTAGAGGTAAGGTTCTTTATTATTTTCCACGTTTATTGAATTTAAGTCATTTTGTAACAATGTATTAGTCAACTTCAATTCTACGAGATTAAATAAAGCGGTGAAAACTTACAGAGAACTTATTGAGGTCGAGCTTACGTAAAGAGATTAGTTACATTTGTATTTCACGCAATGGAGCAAATGCTATTTACCGTTTGATGGTCAATGAGGAAAGGCCCTTCCTACCTCCTATTTGTGTCTTTATTGGAAATAAAAGAACTGTGTTTAAAGAAGTGAAAGAAACAAAAGACAATAAATCTGAAATTATATCTCAAGTCGACTGGGACAAGTGTATACCGTTCCAAAACGTCACTACAGAAAGATTACAATGTCCCTTGGACACAATGCAAAAAGAGGCGGATGTATGGTATGACACATTGTGCCTTAACATCTGGAGATCCCGAGAACTCGGTTGCATGCCTTTTGAAACAAGGTTATTGACGTTAGGTTTGCAAAAAGGAGAGTTATCACAGTTATTCTGTGCAAAGCGGGATAAAAGGCACACATGATGACGAAATAAGTTCAGCAATTCGAAGCTTGAGAGAGCGCAGAAAAGAAAAGCCAGTAAAATTGTGGGGAAAGACGTTACCCAGGGGAAACACCGCAGACGTCCGCCCAATGCCGCTTTTTCTGTAATGAAACCTTAACAGAAAGTGCTCGTGTCCTTAACGATACATTCCTACTTGGAAAACTCAGTGCCGGAGACATGGCTGCACTTGACGCTATGTACCATACTCAATGTTGCAGCACTGTCTAGATTTGACAGCAGATAAAGATAGACGTGAAGTTTTCCATGCCTTTAGTGAAGACCTTGCAGCTGTTTTGAAGAAAGCAACCGAGGAAAATACCGACAACGAGGCAATGGTGGTTGCAAAAGCAGCCACAATTATTTTTTTCCGGTCATTTTCAAGGTAAATTTGAACTAAGCTGCCAAGAAGCCTCTGTCCCTCAGTCGTTAACATGTTTAATTGAGGTGATCATGGGTGGCTTAAGTATAAAGACGCAGTCAAGCGACATAGTAGAAGATCAAGCTGCTCTCGCTGTACCCCAGCTAATACGATTCAACTCTGTAGTTCGACGTTGCAAAGAATTACAAGCCATTTATAATTACCATTCAAAGGTTCGTAAGACTCCATTACCACCTTATGTAGGTCTTTTACAAGCAGAAACAGGAAAAAAGGCTTGGTTGACAAGTTATGCGACCTTTCATACAACAGAGTCCTAGAAATCTCAAGTGAAATGGTTAACAAAATGGGAGCACTATATCAAACGGAGAAAGTTGTTTGTCCTTCTAACCTTAAACTGAACCTGTTTAATACAAGTGCAGTCGATAATATCGATCACAATCCCAGTTCAACTACCGCAACAGGTTCATTACACGGCACAGCAATATCGCTTTTTCAACACCCTACAAGGGAGAACCGTGGTCAGGAAAGACCTTTGGTACAACATATGTTTGATCGGCTTACCCCTCTTTGGTATCACTCCTCTTCCCAAGCAATATGCAGAAACACCCCCAGTACAAGCTTGAACAACTGATCCTTTGTTTCCAAATACTGAAATAAAGCCTGACGACTTTCATTGTTTAACTGTAGATCTGTCAACTCCAGTTATCGCTAGAGACCAACCACTTTATGCAATCTTCTACAAAAACATTTATTGGCAATGACCAGAAACGCATGGCGAAAAAACGTTTGTTGTTGTACTTGGGGGACTCCACACTGAGATGGCCTTATGGAGAGCACTGGGAGATTGACTAGAAGGAAGCGGTTGGGGAATATACGGAGACATGTTGAACGAGCTCCTGAGTGCTCTTAAGGTGTTCCATGGGTAAGCAAATTCCATTTCCATTTCCATTTCCATAACGCAAGCCAGTGTGGCATCATCTGGAACAGCTGAAAGCCTCCCATGTGCCAAGAACTAAGCATGCTCATCAAGTTACTACCTGCAGCCTCCATATTCTAATGGATAGAGCCTATGATTACTACGTTGAGAGACTCTCAGACAACGATACCAGACTAGAGTTCCACCAGTGGCAAGAGTATAAATCTTCATGCCCGCAATTTAAATATTGGTCATTAGTAATGAATATTTAACCGACGATCCTACTGTTTGTGAAATCAATGCGTGAGGGCCGATTCAGCCTCTGCAAAGGATCTGTCAGAAATTTACTACCCTGGTTTTTTGCATTGGACAAGGTTAATTCACACGATGGCTGACAGTACACTTACATGACATGATACAGTTAGATGAGACCTGTGCAAGTGTGAAGTAGAAGTTCGAATTGAGGGTTTCTTTGTGTTGCGAAAGACGCAGAGGAAATTCTCAGCTCTTGCAGTGGACCATGCTCATGAGCAAAACAAGAAGCTTGTAAGAGGCAAGTGTAACAAAACAACTTACTAATGTGAATATTTGGTTTAATTCAATTAAGGTTGATAATTTAAGTTGACGTTATTAGACAACACTATTTAGTTTCTAAAGATGATGAAACGAAACATTTGCAGGCGCCCCCTGCCGCAAAAACACTTCTTCTTTTACTTTTGCTCCTTGATGTCTCTTGCCTTTGGTTATTCTCATGAACTTGGCTTTCTATTACTTTCCAAATGACATGGTAGCGCTGTGGGATTAACAGAGAACTCTGCTCAGCTCCTGAGGTGGATGGTGTCAGGTCCAGAAATTGCTAGGCCTTTCGCCAAATTTGAGTCTACACTGGATACCATCAAGACGAATTCTTTGCTCACGATAACCAAGCATGTCCCCCGTCCCTTTCGAAATTTGGAAACCTGCAACTAGGCGTGAAGTCCGACTTGTCGAAGTGTCTAGAGAATCTGACAACCAACCCATCTATCACTCCAGTGGTGGATGTAATTCTTATCCATGGTGCTGCTCTTGTCAACATGTTGAAGCCATTTGGAGCACTACGCAAATCAAGTTTATTTGCCTTTCATCTTTTTGCAGATACAGAGTGTGGAACGGGTTGATATCATCTGGAATAGATACATCCCAAGCAGCTTAAAGGTGCAAACCCGTGACAAAAGTGGAACGGGTGTCCGTCGCAGAGTAGAAGCAGATGTCGGGCTTCCTGAAGAAGAATCTAACAACCACATTGGCATCTGAAGAAAACAAGAGCATTCTTTCCACAAGCGACACTTTAGTATTGTCATCATCTTTTGATAGGTCGCCTCAGATATCACCTTGCACGCACGAGGAGGCTGGCACAAGGCTACGTTTGCACGCATTTTAAAGTAAGACACAAGGTTTTGACAAAATTATTCTCTGTACAGTAGACACTGATGTCGTAGTACTCGCTATTTCCATCTTCAGTCGCTTGTGGATCGCGTTCGGAGTTGGTAAGCAATATAGAGACTATAGATATATTGCAATACATGACATTGTCAGGGTTCTCGGAGAATAGAAATCTCAAGTGTTTTACTTATTTCAAGCATTCACAGGCTGTGATCAGATATCTGCATTCCTGGGACGAGGGAAGGGAACAGCCTGGGCCACATGGATGTCTTTTGAAGACGTCACTGCAGTTTTCACGGCCCTAAGCAAACAGCCTACTAGGCAGGACGTTCTAGGTGCTACGCTTGTGCTTGAGGGATTTGTGGTACTGATGACCGAATAAGCCAGTGCCAAAGGGTAAATGATGCCAGAAAAGTTTTATTCGCACAGAAAGGGAGGACCCTTGAGAATATTCCCCTACTTCTGATTGATTATAACAGCGCGCCTTGAGAGTGGCCTACCAAGCTGAACATTGTTCGGGACGGTCCCTGGTTTCTAACCCTGAACTACCTTCCCCTTGTGAATGGGGGTGGATAAAATCAGAGACAGATGCACGGAAGCCTCGGTGGACCGCGTTACCTGAAGCGTCGAAAGTATGCCAGGAGCTGGTGAAATGTGGGTGCAAAGCTGAAAGAGGTTGCAAAGGACGTTGTAAATGTGTGAAAGCTGGAATGTCTTGCATTGCACTTTGCAAATGCGGTGGGGAATGCAAAGCAGAGGTTTAAGCTTGCTGACTTAAGAAGATTAATCAAAAGTCTGTACCACTGGACTCAAAGTAACACTTAATATGACTTGGTGTGAAATTGTTGCAGATCCAGGTAATAACAGGTTACATTGAACATGAGATGAAAAAAGCGTTAAACAGTGGTTTTTCTTTTATGAAGGGTTATTCCATACATAGTTTATTAATAGCTGTTACGAGAGCGTGATTGCCCATTCTAAGCCAAGGTGCAAAGCGTACCCCCCCCCCCCCCACCCCCACCCCCAAGTTGTGAAACCCCTATCTTTAGTGAAATACCAAGGTAAGAGTCAAGCGAACGTCATTAAGACATATCTTCTGGTAATTTGGCCTAACTGCCTTTATTCACAGCAATTCCAGCAATTTCTTTGAAAATGTAACTAATTCCCCCCCCCCCCCAGAGCAAAGATATCCCCCCCCCCCCCCCTGGCACAGATCCATCTGCTAATATTGTTTAGTATTTCAAGTACTTTCACCTTGCCAAATTGGGTGCTTTTACTCTTAAGTGCACAATTTTTTTAACATACATTCTTAAAGCATTTGTCCATTGCATCACTCGAAGCTTGGTATTGGGTGGAGGAGCGGGGCAAACCTGAGGTGGAGAGTGCCAACGCAATTGACGAATGATGGGAAGAGTGGGACAGCGTGGCCAAAGTGCGATCGTGGAATAGGGAAAATTGAAGTTCAGGTTATTTAAGGGGAAACAGGAGTATTTCTTCAAGTAAGCTCAGGTTAGTGAACCCTTGGTGCTCACAATTTGTATTCTGTAACGTGAAAATTAAGGTTTGCGACATAAACGCGTTTGATTTTTGTCAGGAATTTGTGCAACGTGCAGGAAGGTTCTAAGGGAGCTAGTTACCATCAAAACAGAGAGGTCCACAAAGCACTCGCCACTTGCAGTTTCTGATGAAGCCACTGTTGTTAAGCACCTCGAAAAGTTGAGTCTGGTAAGTCTTGTCACATTCCTTAGCATTTATGTTCTGTTTCGTTTTTCGCCCTCCTCTAAACAAGAATGCCTGATCGAAGGTTAGTTAATGATCGTCATAGCCTTGAACGAGAGATGAGGTGAATTGAAATTCTAGTTGATCGTATTATGATGAAAACTTGAAGTTTAAATTTAAAAATCATGATTAGTTAGTAAAATTTACTCTTCTGTTCCTGTGTCGCACTGAACCAAGATGAGGAGGAAACAAACTACCAGAAGGCACTTTTCTGCACTCCAGTGTCCAGGATATAGAGGTGATACAAGTGTTTTTGAACCATCTTTAGTCAGTGAACATACAGCATCACCAAGGGAGAAGTTGAACGAGTTATTAGCCTCGCGAGACGTAAGTCCAATCCGTCATTCCATGGAAACACCGTGATCACATACATCTGATTGGAACAAGCGGCTGTATACGAGAAAAGTGCGACAGGCCGTTAATACATGCTTCACCGAAATTGCTCGTGGTGATTCTGAAATGCTGCTCTCAGCCCTGGTCAAGTCAAAAGGTGATGAATGTACCTTTGACACCTCCCTGATGGAATGCCTGGCTGAATGTTACCGCAGTGCAGATCACTGGAGTGCACGGAGACAGATTTTGTCCGTCATGGCAGACAAACTGAGTTTCAAGGAACGGCAAAAATGGATCCGAACTTGACCAGGTATCGCTTTAACATTGCCAGACATCATCTCCTGCTCCATGGAAGAGGTACTAAAGTCCCAGCCGTTAAATGCACTAGAATGTATATATATTGCGCCTGAGAAGCTGGATCATTTCATAGCGTTTATTGGGAGTACTCACATAGTGCAAGAGTGCCTTTTGGTGAAAAAAACTAAAGCTATCATCACGAGTGGAAATCAAAGTTCCCAATGTTGTGAGAAGCCTGATTACCGAGCATATTACAGTATCTAAGTTACTGTGCAAAGTTCTGAGCAAAGTTCTCTGCAAGGGTGGATTATTTTCCAGCAACTGGAGAGACTCCTACAGTGTTCCATTCCCCTAAGGCAAAGTTCCCGTGCAGCAGAGATGATTGTTTCATATGCAAAGAGGGCGCTGGAAGAAAAGGTTCGTGCGCTACCAATTGCGTCACTTATGAGATCAAGTGTAAGGAGTGTGGTGATGTATACGTCTAGAAACGCTTACACTCGAGGAAAGGAACACCTGAGACTTTTGGAGGGAGAACAGGAAGAATCTGCACTATAAAGGCATTGCGAGGAAGAACACGGCGGGATAGAACAGGATTTCAGCATGAACGTTTTCGGTAGTTACAGAAGTGACCCTATGGCAAGACAGGTAGCAGAGGCGGTCAGAATTAGAAAAATTCCCGCTGCACAGCTGATGAACACAAGAACTGAATGGAACTATGTGCGAATTCCCAAAGCGACCCTGGTTGAATGATTGTTTTGTTTTTACGTCTTTTTTTTGTACCGTGGATAACATTACTTAGTTTGATTTACATACTGTTCTACTAACATTGAAGAGGCTCGAACTGAGCGAAATATATTTGTTATATGTGATTTTCGTGAGTGTCCAAAGCTTCAAACTTCAAACTTTAATCAACATGGTCAACATTTCGAAGGCTTTGCTGGCCTCAGCATATGAAATTAGTAGAAAATGGTGAAAAAGCATTTGAAGAACGAGAAGCTCTGGTTGACGCGCTGGGAGATAACTATGGAAAGGGTTTCGTGTGGACTAAGGTGCAAAAGGCAAAACTCCAATTACCGAAGCGCTGCCTTAAAGGTGACTACAAGGTGAGTTTGTTTGCGAGAAGAAACACCTCCAAGTGGATTAAGGCGGCAGTAAACATGAAGTTCAATGGAATTTGAAAAATTGTATGCCAAAATATCATCCGAAAATGTGCATTAAATACCACAAAACATCGGTTCGTGGGATGAGCTGAAATTTTTTTTTTTTTTTTTTAAGCTTTCAAGCTTAGTTCGATTTGACAACGTACAGAAATATAGCCATGAAACTACAGAGAAGGCACTGTTTAGTGAACGAACAGCAAGATTCATACACAGGCTCTTC
>NC_090891.1:2710135-2735135 GCF_036669925.1 Montipora capricornis | reverse complement strand
ACTGTAAATACTCTAGAGAATTCAAATTTTGAAACTTAATTACCTGAAAACGTCAACGTTTGAAGAACGAGTGATCATGGTATCTTTCATTAACACAACCTTGTTCATTCCTTGTTCTCACAGATGATTAAATAAGGTCACGCAAGCGGTATTGGCATTCCGTGATGTTTGGCATTATCATCATATTCCAGAAATGGACATAATTAGCAACCTCGTTCCCAGGTCTCTTTCGGGATGAGGACAACGACAATGGAGACCCTGGGAACGAGGTTGCGTAATTAGATGCACGCGGATTCAATAAGCGTCACTAAGTGTCCCCTTGCTCTTCAACATCACTTGTGTCTCGGAATACAGACAATTAACGTTACAAAGTGTTCTCCAAATGCTGCTCCTCAAGTGACGATAAACTGTTGCATTTACCCTGACCAAGAAATAATTGTAACTTTCACCTTAACCTTATTGTTAGAAATAGGTAACAAAGGCTTGGACCTAAAGGGACACTTCGTGTTGGATATCAAATTTGGACGTGCATTTAATTACGCGGTGGCCTCATGGTTAGTGCGCTCGATTCCAGATCGAGTGGTCCGGGTTCGGGTCCTGGCCGGGGACATTGTGTTGTGTTCTTGGGCAAGACACTTTACTCTCGCGGTGCCCCTCTCCACCCAGGTGTATAAATGGGCAGCGCAATCGTAGTGTGTGACTTACGTTTTCTCCATCTAAACGGTCGAAATCCAAGGAATAACAATATTCTTGAAAAATTAAGGCCTTCCTACCTTCACTCTACTGTCCACATGTTGATGTTGTACGTAAACCCGCCAGAAAGGGACATGTGGACAGTGGAGTGAAGGTAGGTACGAAGGCTTTAGTTTTCAAAAATATGATTATTCCTTGCATGGGTTTCAACCGTTTAGGTGAAGATGTATCATTCACCCGGCGAACATTTTCATATCTTGAAACTCACACACTAAGATTGGGTACCCTGTGATTACTCCAATAGTAGGTCTATACGCCCCTAGTCATGGACTCCTAGTTAAATATCGAGATTTAGTGCGCATTTAGTTCCG
The DNA here is from genome assembly GCF_036669925.1 of Montipora capricornis. Lineage (NCBI taxonomy): Eukaryota > Metazoa > Cnidaria > Anthozoa > Scleractinia > Acroporidae > Montipora > Montipora capricornis. Next base: position 2,734,071 of record NC_090891.1, on the reverse strand, counting down.
TTACCATCGTGGCTGTTTAAGCTAATCACCTCTTATTGCTCAGCCTACCTTTTCACCTACCTCTAATTAAATTATCAACCTGGCATTATTATTATAATTTTGTTTGTTTTATTTTGTGGGCGGAAGGGAGGGTCACAATATACTCGATTGCAGGTATTCCATACATACATATTGCTACGCAACAGCCACTAACCAGTAGAATTGTGATGTCATCACTGTCGATCCATAACTGAAGCAATATCCTTCTCGCCTCCGCGCTATTCGTTATCTATAAAGGTCGAGACGCACTTAGCGGCAAGTGGCTCCGACACGGCACGGGGACCAGTCGTACTGCCTTCAAGACAAGTCACTGCAACAAGATCCTAGTTCGGTGCAGAAGGAGTGACTTCGGATGAGGGAGAATGTGAACTAGTAATGAATGTGACAGATTAGGGAGCTGGTTACTTATGAATCATGGGAAGATAAATAACGCTCTCTCATTAGTCAATTTATGTGTTGTGGAAGCTAGATGTCACATGACGGTTCGCTCACTTATTTCCTACTGGGATCAGTGGAAAGAATTTTGTTAAAGCGACAGTTTTCACGAACATTTTCCCCGAAACAAAGGCGAATAGTTGCAGCGACTTGTACAAGTAACAAAAAAGAGGGATTTCTTGAAAAACACCTAAATCAAGATTAGATTTCTCTTTGTCATCAATACTGACCTAATGATCGCTATCCCATTAATCCTGCACTCACAGAACCAGAAAGGCCAGTAATTGTTTATCAAATCAGGCACTTTTCTTCCATATTTCCATACTACTACTACTTCCGGCCTACTTTAATTAATTGAACAGGGGATTTCAAGCATTTAAGCTACATGGTAAAGGAAAAATACGTTTTCCGATAATTTCCAATTGTGTCAGGTTCTATCAAAAGACTGTCATTTTTCTACCGCTAAGTAAAATGGACTTCCATTGTAAGTTCGCGACCTTTGTATAGTTCTGTGGTACTACTTAGATGTACAAGACGAAATCTTATAACCACCCTCAGGCTTGCAAAAATTATAATCAGTATTTTTATCTGCTCAATCGATGGACTTCATATTTAGACCACGTGATCGTAGAAGATGCTTACGACAAGCAGATTGCGGAAATTGTGCTAGTGCTATTGACCAGCTCTGGGTAGTCGATGGCATCGTTTCTTCCCATCGGGAACTAGTCTGAAAGAAACCGGCGATGAGCTGGATATCAAAGTGTCAAATGATTGTTCTCTATTTTTGCCAGTTTAACTCTGGCCGTTGGGTATCGTTGTCTGTTACTGTTCATGTCAAATTTCTGAAAGGTAAGACGAGTTCCCGAGTAAGTCAATAAATGAATTTTCACACTGCTATCAAATCAGCATCTGCTATGTAATAGTAAAGATATGTATCATACTGAACTGATGGCCAATTCGTCAAGAATATTTGTACCTGAAATATTAAGAATTTGGCTTTGTAACATATCTTCATCCTGCTCAGAATTGGCATAGAAGAGAGTAAATAGGCTTAGCTCACCAATACATGTACAGTTAGTTTGCGTACAACCACCAAACTATTCCTAAGTCACCAGCAAATGAAAGACAGTCTTTCTGAGAGGGCCTCAGCAGTGATAAGTGTAGGTCCTGGTTATCAGCATCGATTGCGTGTAAATAAGTAGAATCAACACAAGCTAAGAACTAAATTAAGCGATTTTTAGTGAATCCCTTTTGCACAGAGCTGTTGCCTCAATCTGGACAAGTAGTCTGGATCTGGGTAGCCATCTCTGTGGAGATAGAAGAAAAATGTCGGAGTTGAAAAAGTTATTTAGCAAATATTTCCTCTGTTTAAGAGAACAAGAATTGTTGACTCATTGCAGTGCAACTCACCTTACCGTGGCCACCCAACAAACTTTCACATTTGTCAACTACGTGTGAATACGTCAGCTCAACCTATGCAACGGTGTTCAACTTACAACCGTGCAAACTTTGCAAGGAGCTCGAGGGGTGACTGTCAATCAAATTCACAAACCCTGATTGGGGGACAATTTGTAAAAAACTTTCTTAGGTGGCCACGGTAAGACGCGTCGCACTGTAAGAGTAATGTACCTATTCTAATAGTTGTATACTCAATTATTATGGCGCATAGTAACTTCTGATTGCAAAGGAACATTAAAATGACTATCGAATCGAAATACATTAGCACATGCAATCTTAGTAATCCAGCCAGCACTCGAGGACTAACCGAGGCTTTAAAGGTCACGTCAAGCAAAGCTGTGAGTCATTTGAAAACTAGACGACGAAATTATATCATAAATTGCTAACAAGATGCGGTTTGAAAGCAAGAACCATAATTATTTTCTTCGGGAGGCGGGAGAGTTTTAATTACCCTTGACAAAATACAATAAAATAACCGATTCCTAACTTACATTTTTTAATATCAAATTGAATGTAAAGGAGTCTATTTTCTTGTCGTTGCTTTGAAGAAGTCAAATTTCCTCACTATAAGCATATACTTTACTTCGATTTTTTTTTTATATTTTGCTTTTAACAGGCCACACAAGTTGCATAAAATTGACAAATTTTCCAGTAGAATTACCCACGACCGAATAAGATAGAGGCATGGAGATTGCATCACGGAGATGAAGTAACAAACTGCTTCGTATTACAGCTTTCAAAGATCTTTTCAGCAACTCTTTTACTCAGGTATACGACTTACTCAGTTATGGATCAAACAACTGCTAGTGTTGCTAATTTTGAGGTATATTTAAAACGAAATCGGAAAAATTCCTTTTGTATGAGCGAATAGATTAACCAGTAAAGAAAATTAATTATTTTAGGTAAGGGGCACTTAAGGCCAGGATCAAAAGCATTATACTTGTTTCACCTGTTATGACAGTCACCAATCATCAGCACCTACTTTTATTGTAAGCGTTGTTATAGCAGTAGTTATTCTCTAAAAATAAGCAACTTTTAAAAGCATTGATGCAGGGATGGCGCAGTGGTGAGGGCACTCCCCTCCCACCTGTGTGGTCCGGGTTCGATTACACCCTCGGCGTCATATGTGGGTTTAGTTTGTTGGCTCTCTTCTCTGTACTGAGAGGTTTTTGTCCGGGTACTCCGGTTTTCCCCTCTCGTCAAAAACCAACATTTGACTTGGTTTACGTTGATTGTTAATTTCAGTTTTCAGTGTCCCCAATTCGTGCTCCAGCGCTAAAACGACTAGACACTTAAATAAAGTTCCTTTCCCTTCCTCTTTTTGCATCCCTTTCCCAAAAGCAATTGATATACAAAAATTGTGTACACTCTTTTCAAATTACCTTGAATTCCTTTCAAAGGCTGTCTTTAGCTCGATACCATTCAATGCAACAGAACCGATTCCGCTGGAATCAGAACTCAAAATAGTGAAAACCAAGCGGGCATCAAAGGCCTTTCGCAACAACTTGAAGATGTCTTTTCCTTCTTTTGTGTCAGGTATGTACGACGTACACGTTATCCCCCTGTATGTAACCCCAGGTTTTGGATGTTCCGAACTCTGAATCCCAGCGTAGAAACAAAACGACACGGCAATCGTGCCAGATCCCTCAAATCCTGGGAGACTTTCGCTATACCTTTTCCACATCATTTCCCCAGGGGGCTGGTTAGCTTTTACCGGAACCGAGAGATCTGTCCTACTAGTTACTTGGTTCTGGTTCTGCAGCTGTTGAGACATCGACGTTGGGCTCGTTTCTGGTATAAAGATATATGAATTACCCAGTGAACCAGTCCAAAGCAGGGCTGCCGCCATCATGAGGCAAAGCGTAGCACTGACCTCAGTCATTTCGTACAATATATTATACAGAGCACAGATTATGCTTTACGAGACCGCAAAGGCGACCGCCTTCCTCGACAAAGTTGCCCCTCGACCTTTGCCCTTTGACTATTGCCACTGTAAGAATTCTTTGTTTGCGGCCCTTTAACGAGACGGTTGTTGGGAAGGAAGTCCTAACGTTAACGTATCCTGTATTGTTCCAGTACTATTGGTAAACAACTAATGGTAAGTGACTGAACCCGGTCGGTTTCATTGTCACGCTGCACCTCATCAAAACCACTAGTTCCTTTTTAGGGTTTCCCTTTTAAGAGTTGAACTCCAGTTTTCTCCATGCTGTTTTTTTTTTTTTTTTACTTAATGTATTCTTAGCCTTGCAAATAACATTTTCTCCTCAGTTTTATTTGAATCGAAGATCTATTTCTAGTATATTACGTAACAAATTTAATCTGATTTGACTGCAAAAAAGAAGCCGATAAAGTTTTTCTCACCTTCTTCTTTCGGTACCGTTATCAATCCAGTCGTATCCATACAAGCATGACAGGACGAACTGAAAGTGAAGGCATTTAGCAAGCAATCGTCGCAAAATTTATGACTTTTACAAACATTTGGATGGGTGAGGTCTGGATGATCCACCAAGTTCTGACACAAATCACACAAAATGGAAATTTCTTCCTTTGGCGCTGTAAACAGAATGCAAAATTGTGTGGAAAAAGTTATTAAACATTGCCATTCTTTATGTCTTTTTTATGTCTTGCCGAGGGTTTGAAATGGCAAATTATAAAAAGCTATGCAGCCGTATTTGCTAAGAAATCTTGCCAAAAATCTTCACGAAAACTGTATTCAAGACCAATCTCGAAACGTTCAGGCAAGTTTGAAGAGTTTATAATCTTGTACGAAATTATAGATACATTTTTAACTTCTTTGTCGTTAACTTTTTTTTCATGAAATAAATCGTATCGTTACGGCTCCTCCTCCCCCTAAACACAGTGTCAAGACTTGGGTGGGTTATAATTTTTCGCCTGTTCCTGAACAAAATTGTGTTTGGTAGGACAGGGGAGGGTGCATTACTTTCAAGTTCGAAAAGAGGAAAACGTCTTAAAACTCTTTTTGTTCAATATACAAGTTACAGTTATTTCTTAATGATTTCTTTAAAGCTACCAATTGAGCTGCTTTTCTGGAGGTAGGTTTCACCTGATGCGCATCTGCTCTCGTCTTTGTTTTCCCTTTCTTTTTCCCTTGATTCCAATAAATCTTCTATCTCTTCCTCTTTACCAGGAGTTTTTTTGAACGAGCCGCGCTTCTCCTTGCTCCAAGAATTACATTCTTTACTTTTTTCTGTTTCTCTTACAAAGGGCACGAGATTCCCATGTGCTTCATCAGTATCGTCGAAAGACAACAGTCCAATGTCCATTCCTTCCAAACTCTCGCTACTCACCATGCTTGCATCCCGGTCCAAGTCACATTCTTTTTCATGCGAAAGTTCCAAACCTTGAAAGCCGAGACAAAGGTCTGCATTTAAGAGACCTTCAATAGTAGGCGAGGTAATGAATTCACTAGCAGCACTAAAAGAAGAAGCCAATTCATGTTGATCGCGTGGACCAGACCGATGCGTACCATTGCTTAAGATGCCCCGGCTATTTCTGGTGCGAAATCTGGTATCTCCCTTTGGAAATAAAAATTCCTTGATTTTAGGCAGCTGAAAGCCATGTGCAGTGTGCTGTTTGGTGGTCCCAGTCGTTTTTTTGTCATCACCACGTTGGAAATTTGCTGCCATTCTTCTTTCCTGGTTTTTATTCAGGATCACAGATCTGTTCGTGTTTTCATCTGAAAGTAACTTATTTTCGACGACATTGTAGTCTATCGTATCCTCTGCAAGTTGACCTGTACTTGTTACATCCAGGATTTCGATGGCTTTCATCATAGAAACTTCGCTGTGTTGAACTGAGTCACATGAAACAATAGAAATCGTCTTTTCACAGACCTTCGTCTTGAAACTCTCTCGAGTATTCTGCTCTTCCTGTTCGTTGCGACCCAGTGAATCCTCTTCCTTCCCATCTTTTTTTCCTTTGTCAAATGCAACGGAATTTACAACTTGTAGTTCTTCCACTGTAATTATCTCGTCGGTAGAACTTTTAGACCTTGATATTGTCTTCCGAGTTTTTTCCTCAGAGGTTTCTTGTAACAGTGAGGGATTGGAATTATATCTTTCACTTTCGTTTCCAAGTTTCATTGTTCTTTCATCTTGCTTCTGCCGGTGGACAATCTTGAAAAAGGGAGTTTCCTCGTCGAAAGAAAACGACAAAAAACTTGTAGCAAATTCATCGAGAGACTTTTCATCTTCGCAAACTATATGGACATCTCTAATGCCACTATGTAATGGACCAATATTTCTACTGAACGTTGCAAGAACGCGAGTTACTACCTCTACCGAAACTTCAACTGGGATGTTATTCCAATTTTGTCCCAAGGGAGGGATAGCAATTGATTTCATTCTGTACCCAGAGGACAATGTAAGTCCATCCTTTAAGCATTTATGGATACAGAGCTTGACTTTCTTTTCTTCCTGTTTATCGCTGGGATTCCAATAAGGCAAGACGGCATGAAAGACAACTTGACAGGGCAACATACCAGACGACGTGATAAATGTGTGCCCATCTTGTAATTTCACTTGATTCTGAGTTTTGTCAAGGCATTCCTTCTTGATTGCTTGACCCCCTTTATCAAGTATTATTTTCGATAATCCCTCACTATAAGATAGTGTTGCGTTGGCTGGACAAAGGATGACATGCACATATTGGCTGCATATGTCCCCCTTGAACAACTTGACCATAAGACCAGTTGAGGTAACAAACTCTCGAGAATTTTCTTCGTCAACATCATTTCTCTGTTCCCTTCCTACATTCTCTGAATCTTTAACTTCGCTCTTCACTTCGCGTTTTTTTTCCTCTTCTTCTTCTTCTTCTTCTTCTTCTTCTTCTTCTTCTTCTTCTTCTTCTTCTTCTTGTCCTTCTGCTTCTTCTTCTTCTTCTTCTTCTTCTTCTTCTTCTTCTTCTTCTTCTTCTTCTTCTTCTTCTTCTTCTTCTTCTTCTTCTTCTTCGAATGCATGGCTTTGGGAAATTTCTTTCTTTAATGATGGCTTACAGCTGCTGGTTTTGAGTTCGTTCATGTTATCGTCGAGCAATTTTGCCGGGGATTGGAAGTCACCGTTATCAGTTGATGATTTACACTTTTTTAAAGCTGATTTTCGATGCTCGTGGTTCACTTCGTTACACTTCCTCTTCTCAGGGCCCCTGCAAACGGGTTTGGATTTTAAAGATTCCGTATTGAATAGCGGGTCAATTTGCTTAGCTCTTGATAGCTGCATGGGACCATTCCTGAAACTGGGCTTTCTTTCAGATCCTGATAAGTCCGGTTTAATGTCTGTCTTGTCTTTGGAGCTATTGGTTCCGATGGTTTTGCATCCGTCACTCGAACCCATCCGGACGTTTTCTCCATTTGACATAGTACTACCCGATAGCGGGTCGATCTCTTTGGCTCTTGATAGCTGTGTGGGACCATTACTGAAACTGGGCTTTGTTTCCGATCCTGATAAATCCGCTTTAATGTCTGTCTTGTCTTTGGAGCTATTGGTTCCGATGGTTTTGCATCCGTCACTCGAACCCATGGGGAAGTTTTCTCCCTTCGACATAGTACTTCCCGATAGCGGGTCGATCTCTTTGGCTCTTGATAGCTGTGTGGGACCATTACTGAAACTGTGCTTTGTTTCAGATCCTGATAAATCCGCTTTAATGTCTGTCTTGTCTTTGGAGCTGTTGGTTCCGATTATTTTGCATCCGTCACTCGAACCTATCGGGACATTTTCTCCCTTTGACATAGTACTTCCCGATAGCGGGTCAACCTGTTCGGACGTTGATAGCTGCGTGGGACCATACGTGAAATTGGTCTTTACTTCAGATCCTGATAAATTTGCCTTATTGCCAGTCGTGTTCATGGAGTTGTTGCTTTTGATGATTTTGTATCCGTTTTTCGACCCCATCTGAGTGGCCAAAGAAGAAATTTCATCGTTGCCTGTTTCACTTGTTTGATGTTTCTGTACCCAACCGTTCGATGAAATCAGCGTTAAAGGTTCCTTGCTCTTTAAGCGATCTGGTTTAGAGCTAATTCCCGTTGCAAGACCATCCTTTGATAAAGGGCCAGGAGTTGTCATGGGGTCTGTGGACACCCTTGCTTGTCCAAACTCTGCCTGGGGGGGCTTCGTTAACACTCTCTTTTCATTTAGCTTGTTCTTTAATTTTATGTTGACTTTCTTCATTTGCTCCAAGGTCCCCGAAAGAACAAAGCCATCCGATATCTCTTTGCACCTAATGTCTTTTTTCCTTAGAACTTCATCAACGATGTTTTTCAATGCCGGAAAGCTCAATCCATGAGTATCAGGATCAAGGCGACCAGAGACTGTTCTGAACACCTTGAAATAAATAACAACCCGAAATGAGTACATACTGGAACATTAACTTTTTCTGTACCACTTTCGTACATTCTTCCTGTTACTTTTATTTTTAAAGTCTAGTTCGGTAATACTCTCTTGTAAGCCTGCCACCGTTTGAAAAGGAGGGAAAACTCGAATACCAAAAAATAAAAAGCAAGAGATTCCGATGAATGTAGACCTGAGAAGCCAAGGAATAATATTAGTGAGCTGGTTAAGCCGTCTAGCTGTGCAGCTGCTCGGAGTCAAGAAGTTTGTGGAATACAACTGGACCAACAGACACCTGATATCGTGAAAAGGGGTTAAAACGCAATCACATCACACGAATCGGATGAGGTTCGTGAGGACTGTCCATCAATGTCATTGGATAATGTGAATAATCGCTTATTCCCAGGATTGAAAGGAAATGGCATGCACGCCCCATTTCAAAAATCGCTACAAGGTGTTTCCGTATTTGCTTTGCTGACGTCATCATTTTCATTTTGTTTCATTATCATACGAGTTTGCCAATAGAATACATCATGCTAATTAGGGACCTTAAGCAAGAACGACGACGACTTCTACGAGAGCGCCACAAAACAATAGGGTTAAATAGCAAACACAATAGCTCTGCACGCTTATTTACAAATTGACTTCAAAAGGTAAAAAAACGTGCTAACTTAGTTGAATCTTTAATTTTACTATAAGCGTTTTAGAATTGATAACAAGCCAGTTTTTAGCCAACAAGAACTGGTATCCCACACATTCTTTCAAAGCATTAGCAATCAACTTTTCAGAGATAGCTCATTATGCAAAGTTCAAATTTCAGTACTTCATTCACGGTTGACAGATTAGAAAACGATTGCTCGGTTGTGCCAATATGAGGCAAAAAATGTAAACGACTCCCAAAGATTTCCCCTCGAAAAAAAAAGTACTAATTTCAGACTGGCTAAAAAAGAATGCAGTTCTCATGTAAAATAGTTGCGGCAAATTTGTAACAGGGTGCGAATTATAAGAGCACGTTTCCAGCTGAAGTATACAGTTAGATGAATTTTGAACGATAGTAAAAGCTTGACAACTGTGGTAATCTGTTTCAACTAAAGCACGCAGTGTCAAACTTTCACCGGTTTTAATTTTCTGTCTTCCTTTTTTTTGTTCTATGTTATCAAGTAAAGCGAGATAACCTTGTGGCTTTTTTAGCCTCCATAAACTAACTTTTACAAATGTCACCTTCTAATATTATATATTCTTACATTTAGTTTGTACGACTTTTTTTTCTGAATTGTAATTAAGTAATAGTGTAAAATAAAAGTGTTGTTGTTGTGATGTTGTTAAGTAATCACATGATTTCGATATGAGCACTTTTCAATTTTTCAGACTACACATTGCACTCGCCCTACGGGCTCGCGCAATTTTAGGGAGCTTGAGCACGCGCGTTTTTGAGACGTGGCCAGCAACCGGAAGAGAACATTTCGCTCGCAAGGACAGTGGTATCTCCCAGATTTTTATACTGATCATTTCTAATGGAGAAAAACTTAGCAACGTAAATGTAGTTGTTTGAAGACAAATAAAAGAAAAAACAACTCACTTCCGGTTGCCGTCCCGTCTCAAAAACGCACGTGCTTAAGCTCCCTTTTGTTATTCTGAAGAAATTACAAATGCTTATTTACACCAAATTGCAATACAAATAATACGATTACCTGATAATTACAAATTACCTGATGAGCAGCAGTCTCGTGAAAGGACTCTAGGGCTAATAAACAGCCGTCTATTTCGTGTCTTCTTTTCATAACAGACTGGGCAACTGTCAAAAAAGCCACAAGAGAAATCGACTGCGATGAAAACAAACCTCCCCGGAAGTCAATCACCATCAATGTTCAACCGGAAGTGTGAGTAGACCATCAAGCCGAATATTTTCACCTTGAAAATCAAATACTTAACCGAGCTTTGAAAAAGTATGGCAGATGCTGTTATTTGTCTACCGGAAACGTTTGCGGCAAAATGGATGCTTTTGCATGGGGAATATTCCTTTCGGTTTTTAATCACTAGTACTAATCACAACTCGTACGGGACGACTGCTATAAAGAGCCATCATCCTCAATCTCGCAAACATCCAAAATGTTAGTTATTTTTATTTCCTTACTTAATCAGCAAAATTTTCATTGCAATGTGTAATGCAATGAAGCTTTGATTATTTGACGAAGCCTTTTCAGCCGTTTCAGTAGCGAAATTTCTTATTATGACTCACATCCGCCACGTGGTTTATACATGACATCATTCCCGGTGCTTCCCCGCAAGATTCTCGGAATCAACAAGTGTCCCGAATACTTTCGGTTTCCAATGACGTCGAAAGGGGGAGACTAAATGTTGCTACTTAAAATGCAAACTTGAATGAAATTTAATCTTGGTTGTTGAAATATAAGAGAGTTGTCGGTAGGGACTATTCTGTCAGTATTGTCAAGAGATATCTTGGTCAAACTAATAAAGTTAATATGTAAAAACAGAAACCTAAAAAGACAATCATGAAAGCAAAGAAACGCGTTTTCAGTATGAAATGCTTTTAATCATTTCACAAGTTACCGAAAACAAAATATTTCTATGTAGAACTCGATAATCCGCGCTTTTAACAGATTTTCCTCCAACCTGCCCCACAAATTCTGGCCTCAAGTTGGAAAGAATGAAATCCGGAACACTCGATCACCCCTTTAGATTCACCAAGAGCACATTTAGAGTTCAAGATTTGTACCTACCTTCTCTTCTTTCAAATGTAACTACCGCGACTCCCTCGCCAAGCATTCTGACACAATCCAACTCACCTCCTCCATTTCCCTTTCTCTGAAAGTGTATAGTCACCTCATTGTCCGTTGATCCGGGTGACAGGTTTTTAACAAGAACGCTTTTGGAAGTTAAACCTTGAAAGTGCGCTTCGGTCGTTGGCAGCAGCGAACAGCCGCTGCGAGAAAATCCGTGCGCCATTTCCTCAAGCAACACAGAGGAAGCGGATGTAAACTGCTTTGGTCGCAAATTTATGGCATCGTCGAAGCACTAACATAGATCACCCGTGGGGGAGGGGAGGTAAGGGTTGTGTGATTGCTTGGACGGCAAGTTTTTGTTTCACACTGAAATAATCCACTTTGTCAGATATTTTTCTTGTCAGGCTGTGAATGGCTTATTTGGTAGTTTTTATCACACAATTCAACCTTAACGTCCGGCAGTAGAGCCGGTTGCAAGTGTTTTTGAACAAGTGGTAATGCCTCACAACCTCCAAGTCATATTTAATTCCTACATAATATCATTTCCGGGAATTTCCCTTGCGATTCTTAGAACCCTTTTTTTGTTTCCGGTTAAGCGTAACACAGGAGCAATATCTGTTACCCTTTCCTAATGGAGCTAACTGTTGCTGAAACTGACGGGAGGGCGACAAAAGGTATCGTAATATATAAACAATATAATGTATTACAGCGCAAAGGAAATATTGCATTTTAATACAATTCAATAACTTTTTGAGCAGTCTTAAGCTACGGTTGAAAACACCCAACGCGATCTCTTTCTCAAATGAAGGATTGCCCTTCATTGTCAGTTTGCTCCAGATGAAATATGATCCTCCATTTAGATTACTCTGTCCCAATCCTTGTGGTAGCAGATAATAAGAAATAAAATAAAAGCAGTCCCTGAACAGGACTTGAACCCGGAGCACCCACTTTGAAGGATATAGCTTTCTCTTGAAGTTTGGTAACCGACATTTTTCACAGCGTAAGCTTCCTTCTTAGCGGGTGTTAATACACGTTTACAGCGGCATTTGAAAGAAAAATATTGTTGACATTTTAAAAAACTTACACCCTCTCGGTTTGTGATGAGGTAGTCTAGTGGTGAAGTGAAGTGGATAAATTCTTAAACAAACGTTCCGATGTAATAGTGTAATAGCTGCAGTGAAGTTGGGTCCAAAATACACAGGTCACATTCCACAGTTCAAGACTAGAAGTCCCTCCTCCAGTGATCAACATACATACACATAGTTTATTTGAACAATAATGTTGTATTGATTTCAAACAACAAGAAATGAAAAGCAAAACAATATTTCTCTGTCATCTACCGCATTCCCGTTGCTCGTGCATCCATCCATCCGTATTTTTGGCTTTCTTACATCAAATTCTACGCCTTTAAATTTCCTACTTGGGACGCCGTTTTGTTTGTATTCGTACCCAGATTTTTCTCACCTTATTCCTTCCGCCATTTTGAAAAACATTGCATAAAATTTGATCACGAGATCTGCTGTGTGCCAGGGTCTTCTCCTGACCCACCGCCATGTTGAAAGCCGAAAAGACCCTGGGAACGAGGGTGCTGTTTTGGTGTCTCTCAAGTGCCTCGCATCTTACTAGAATTGTCGAACCCTTGGCATGCATAGATTAACTTTGAGGGAAGGGAGGTAAGGGTTGTACGGTATCTTAAAGGCGCTGTTACACCACAGGTAGCCCAAGCTCAATATATGGGAACAATCGTGACCAATCGTGAGTGTTATCGCGGGTCGCTAAGCGATCTTCCAACGGTTTGGGTAACTCGGGTTATGAAGAAATCCTCATTCGATGGCTCTGGAAGCAAATGTTTGCAGAGTTTGGGGGCCTTTAATTCCTTCTCAGTGTACAAGCGGCTCAAAAGAAGAAGACGAATGGGTAACGGACGTATCGTCCGTGATCTACGTGTAATTTCGAGGCGATCGAAGCCTTGGGAGCGAATTTATGACCTTTTTTCTTCGGTGAAAGAAAATACAAATAGAGCTTACTTATTATCAATGTTTTTCGAAGGAAAAATTGTACTTACAGTCAAACGTTCAATAACACTAGGCATCAACAGAGCTGAAGAATTTCACAGTTTTCAACGCGTATCCTGACAAGTGAAGCTTGGTGTAACGTTCTCCATTCTTTTTTCTGGCTTCAGCATAAAATCTCTTCAGTACATATGCATTCGCCAACTTGTCCTTTGCGTCGATGAAACGAGTGACTCTTCGTCTACCTTTCTTTCCTTGAGATACTCTAGAAATACGTTGTGTGCAACTTTTGTTCCTTTCTTAGTATTCTCACTATTCTTTCGATCAACTAAAGATGTCGAATTATTCTCTGACAGCTCGGGGAACCGATCTGCCATTTTCTCACAAGAGCGTAATGTCAACTATGCATGAGCAGAATATTATTTGCAGCAAAACACTTATTCGTAGAAAGTTATTTGCAGGTCACGTGGTGGGCTCTCGGACAATGAAAAGGAAGGACAAAATACATCGAATGATAATAAGCAATTATTGGATGAGGTTGAACATGATAGCGAGAATTATCAAGGCTGAGGTTTGTGTTATCTGCCGAAGCCGAAGGCTGAGGCGGATAACACAAACCGACGCCTTGATAATTTCGCTATCATGCGAAAACCGAATCCAATAATTGTTTTATTATACAATTATAAATGTAGAAGCGTTGAGACATTTCACAGAACAACAACAAAGTAAGCCACGCAATGACACGTTTCAGTGTAAACATCTTTATTAATGACAGCCGTGAATTACATGTAAAGCGGAATTCAAAAGGTTTACAAAAAGGATTTAAGCCTAAAACATCTGAAAACGTTTCAGGAAAAACTGAATCGAACTGAAACTTTTGAACAAAATTCTAAAGTTAAGTTGTACGGTCTTATGAAAAATGTTCCCGATATCGAGATGTAAACAAAACTTCATTGTCTGCAAAAACGCGTCATACCTACATGCATAAATGCGAGTGTCTGTAGATGTGACGCGAGGACACAGCGCCATCTAGAATTAGCGGGGTGCATTTAGCCAATCAAATTTGAGATAGCATCAGCATCGTATAATAATAAACAATTATTGGATCAGGTTGAGCATGATATCATGAATTATCAAAACCGAGGTCTGTGTTATCTGCCTCAGCCTTCGGCTTTGGCAGATAACACATGTAGACACGAGGCTTGTAGCTTGTAGCTACTGAAGAATTCTCCATTTAATTGTAAGCTGCTTGGTAAATAACGTCGTACGCGTCTTGGAGAGTAAATTTTGACTTTGCATAAAACAAGACTTGGGCGATTGTGATCTTTGTTTTGACTTCGCTCATTTCATTGTCAAACTTTATAACACTTGACAGAAAAAGAAACTTACAAAAACCTGGTATCTTGCCATCATTTGACACAGATACCTCACTGTTTGGCGAGTAAACATGCCGCGGTAACTTCATCACGGCGCCCGCTGAATTCCGGCGATGTCACTTTCGATTTTGCGATTTATTTGTGCAGCCAAAACGTACAATAACAAAATTGAACGTTGCAAAAATCCCCCAAAATGTTTGTCGCTGATCGTAACTTTTTATATTCTATATTCACGGTTCAAAATAAATGTTGTTTTCATGTCGTAAACATGTTATTCTCGAGCGATCGTCCTGGAAACTTCCTTCTGCTCTTTCTAAAAACTGTGTATCAATATTTATTTACTTTTGCATCAATATTTGTTTTTGCATAAAGCAAGCTAACAAAATCTGTACCTTGCTGAGTTCGCATTTGTTAGCGTTAATAGTATTTTCGGTCCGATGCTTCTGTTTTACGAGGGGCATATTATTTTGGTCTCCCATCCAAACACTAACCCCGCCAAACAGGACATAACTTCAGTGAACTTCGGTATTACAAAGCTGTCAGATGCTCAGAGGGCACGCTTAAACTTGTGGTGAAAAGAAGTTTATCAACATGTCAGCCCAGAAGCCATTGTTTCTCACTTCCCATTTATTTTCTTCAATCTTTCTGGGTTCAGTACTTTGCTAGTAACCACATGTCTTCTCAGACTATTTACCCAAGACTTCTACCATGGCACTACAATGATAGACAGTACCAAAACAATATCGTGCACTGTTAGAGCTACATATTACGCAAGGACAGATCTGTTTCGTCGTACGAACGTGTGAGGACCTGTGAGCCAAAGGGCCTCGTCTGGTATGACTTCTTAATGACCCCCCAACTTGAAAAAAATTGTCTAGAACGGTAAATATTTTAAGCAAGAGCCGATACAACGTAGATTTGATTTTAGTGATGTCCACGGTTGCTTGCTTCGAAACTCTAGAACGGTGCACGTACCACAGGCAACCCAGTGTACCCTCACGGAGGGTCTAGTTGTAAATGAAGTTGTTCTATTTGCTTCAAGGATAAGTTAAATACCTTGAAATAGCGTCTTACTAAAGATCGTGAAATAAAAGTGATTCATAGTACAAATTTAAGTGTCGCGAAAATTTCAGGTAATAAGGTTTTGCCCTCAGATGTAAAACAAGAGCGCTAAACTAAAATTGTAATCTCGACGATCGTATTACGGTCGTAACGTTACAGTAATTCATAACAGAGAGGGTTCAATAGTTACTCCTTTTTTTGCTATCTTTTGTTTTCACGTAAATGGATCGAATGTGTTATTGTTGGATAGTACGAATAGTTTTAGGGTACATCATGAAGGAAAATTTTGAGGCTTGCCTCTTGAGCGAAGTTGCGTGACGTCAATTAAGAGTTTGGTTACACGATAATCGGATTTAAGAACAACAACGGGAAGAAAGAGGTTTTCGTTGAGTGGAATGACGGAACGCAATTTAATGCATGTTTGCTTTTTTTTCTGTTCGAAGAGGGATTTTTAATCTGCCAGTTTCCATGATGAAGTCACTTTTGGATAAAATTGTGATTAAATAGATTTTTTTTTCAGGTGTTCTAAGGACATGGAAAGAAACGTTTGCATCTGATGCTACTTATCAATGCCTAGCACGAGCATTACAGCATCCCTTGGTGAAACGAACAAATTTAGCTGTGAAGTATTGTGGTCTTCATTCTTGCAAGAATGCAATGGAGGCTAAGGATGTTTAACAGCAAACAGTTCAACAGAAGAAAATGTGAGTATCTGAAAATGTCAGGAATCGGATGGGTTTTAATCCTTGTGTCGAACGAATCACACGAATGGCTTCACTTACTCTTGCTGGCAGAGGTATCGTTAGTCTTCCCCTGCAGGGCTTCTGCACTGATCTCCTCGATGTTCTGTCACGCATGCGAGTCGTGACGTTAATTATTCGTCCAAGGGTCTGGACGACATCGAGGAGATCCTCGTCGAGGGTTCTTTTCCTTCTCGCTAGAGAAGGAAAACAAGGAAATCTCTGCCAAGCTGGGTAGGTTTCCCAGAGAGATAGTTGATTATTTAGGGATGTGATTAGCAAATTGGTTTATTGATCAATCATTGATCTACTGATCTATCGAGCTACTGATCCAGCGGTCTACCCGTACCGTTCGGGGATCCAGCGATCTACTGACAAATCGATGTACTGATCCAGCGATCTACCGATCCATCAATCTACCGATCCAGTGATCAAGCGATTCCACTGATCTACTGATCCATCAATCTACGGCTCCATCGATACATCGATATAGTGATCACCCCACCTAACAAGCTATGTATTGGGTAGTTAGATTTAAGATATGGCAATGCGAGGTCAGATTGGAACTTGTAACACGTGTGACATCGATATATATATGGCAAACAATCTTCGAGAGATTTACATGGTACAGTGTTAGTGTTACAGAGCTAGTTTTTGTATGGCCAGCTTTTCGAGCCATCGGGCCTCCAGTGCTTCTCCTCCTTTTCGGAGTGCATTCCTCCAGCCTGTCCTGTCCTCAGCAAGTTCTTCACATCTTTCAGTGGCTATGTCCAGGGCCACCAAGCCACGTTTTGCCACGTCTTTGAAGCGCAGCATAGGGCGACCTCTGGGTCTCGATCCCGTGCACAACTTACTGTAGAGAATCTCTTTGGGAAGGCGACCGTCGGGCATCCTACGCAAATGCCCCAGCCAGCGCATCCTTCGAATACTCAGAGTCTGGAACAGTGAGCGGCTAACAGCACGCGATAATACCTCTTCATTTGTGATTCTATCCCACCAGTTTATCCCCATGATGCATGCATATGCGCCGTAAGCAACGGAGATGGAAGGCATCCAGGTTTCGGCTCCGTAAAGCAGAGTGCTCAGGATGCAGCATTCGTAGATGCGGCACTTTGTGCGAATAGTCAGGTATTTGTTGTGCCAGGCTCGTTCATGTAGACTGTTGAAAGTGGAGGCTGCTCTTCCTGTGCGAGTCAGCAACTCCTGTTCAATGGTCAACCCTCTGTTGATTGTGGAGCCTAGATACGCAAAGTTCTCTACACTTTCTAGTTCTTGACCGTTAACTATGATTGGTGATGGATCACCTTGGTGCATCACCATGTCTTCTTTGCGCTAATTACCAGTGCGAACTCAGCATTTGCATTCATTGTGTGCCGTCCTTTTGGAAACAGGCGATGAATAATAACGATGCCAGCACTACAACCGCTATTTCGCATTTTCGTGGGTTTCGAATGAGTGTGACTGATTTTCAAGGGTTTTCAGGGTCATAAGGCGCTTGCGCAACATTAGTCTCCTTTGTGTGGCGCTTTAAGGCATACTGGCCGTCAATGGGTTAACCGGTCAAAAAGCTTCAAAACCCGGTGAAACATGCAAATTAGATTACTGTAAAATGACATCATATTGCTACCCAGTATTAAATAAAGAGTACAAATGCACCTATCGCCGTCCATGTGATACGGAGACCATTGAAATAGTGCACTAAGAGTTAATTTCTATAATACATTGTTTGCCATGCTTCAGACAGACCTCCAGTGATACAACTCACGTTAGTCGAACTTCTGCGGTAAGTTCAAGTTGAATTTCTTAAAAGAAGGATAAGCAATCCCTGCCTGAACTTCAAAAACGTTTTCGTTATAGAGATCTTTTGTCATGGTCATGCTATTTTATCAAGGCATTTGGAGCTATGGTAACCAGATCTAGGTTCATATTGCAGGCTCTGTCAACATTCGGATGAGAATGGCTTAAAGAGACTGGCAAATCCCTTAGACACTCTTTTCATTGAGGTTTGGACCTATCTGCTTTATCGCAAGCTTTAACAGTTTATTTAAATGTTCCATCCGAAGAACCTGTTTAATAGAACCTCCAGCGCTATGTCCTTTGTTAAAATTCATAAATCTTCGCCAGAAATAGTAACACAACATATGCATATTTTACGCGATAGTGACGGTGAAGAAGGAGAAGTACAACCTTCAGAAAATCCAGGAATCTCCCTGCATCTCCCCCTTTCACTGTGTGGTCCTGCAGATGTTCAATGAGAAAACCGTACTTAAGTCTTGCACAATGGTAGTTCCACTTGTGGTCTTCTTTGGCTTTACTCTCTCCAAGTGTGTTGCCTTGCAAATCATATGGTGGATCAGGCTCACGGATTTCAGAAGCTTCATGTTTTGTCACGTTCATGTCTGAAATAGGCAACCATCAATATTTAATCATAAATAGGGGAATCTTCTATGATGTCATTGTTCGCATCTCTCTTCATTATTTAAGAAACAAGTTAACACGGAAGAAAATGTTTGGGTGTTTTTTTTTAACTTTCTCAAAAATTGCTGAGTTTTAAACAACATTTTTGGGCAACTTAAAGAACACCCAAAAAGTCATTTCACTCATTTAATTTATATTTTATTATTTTAAACAACTGGCTGCCATTACTACCATGGTCATAATTAGTCACCTGTTTCTGCCTTGCTTGGTCTTGTAGGTTTTACCACATCCTTGCCTGCAAAAATAATACCCAAACTCATCCTGCTCCCCCATTAAATCACCAAAGTTCACATGGCCATGCTGGGTTCTCTCATGACTAAAGAAATGATGCAAATTCGCTATATTAATGAAATATGGTCTATGTGAATATCCAGAACAAAAACTACCAGCCTATTTTATTCAGACCATAATATATTCATATGTTTTTTTTTACTACTGGTATGGGGTAGGAGAAGTTAGCAGTGAAGCAAATAATTTATGTTGTTATATATTATTACCAGTAGTAGCTATCTCTAAGTGCCAACGAGACAGTCAATATAATACATAGTTTGCAGATTTGTATCAGAGTTCCAAAATACCAAAAAGTAGTTGTAATTTTTTATATGCCAAAGTACTGCAACTCAACTTATTTAGTTAACAATAATGCAATAAAAATAGAAATTGCACACTTTGTATCTCGAACAGCAATGTAAATGTCAACGTGTTTTGCAATAACATGGAAAGTATTGCTGTAATCTTTGAACCACCGTAATTTTAACACGAATGTGCAATATTTAAGTTGAATACAATCAGTGCCATTTACAAAATTGCCAAAGCGTTTTCAGACTTTTCAGTGTGAAATATGTAATGGGGAATCAAACTCTCTAGCACAAGAAAGTTGTTTCACTTGTAGAATTTTTATTTTGCAGGATACAGCCGTGAATTATAAGTTGCATTGATCGTTTAATTGTGTACTTTGCCGACAAATTTCCTTTGAAAATTAAATTAAATTGTTCACAACTCAATGGTTTCAAAACGAAAAACAAACTGCTCTACTCGCGGGCCGAGGGCCGAAATTGACAACAGCGGCCGATAAGAACACGTACGCAGGTTTAGTTTTCAGCTCGTTCACTCAATATAGAACACGCTTGTTCGAAAATAAATATTAAAGAACACTCAACGCAAGTGTACACAACACAATGGTCAGGGAAATGGAAAAAAAAGTGTTTTCACTGAGTATCAAGTATTTGAGTCAATGAGTCAATGTGTCAGTGCAGTTACCCTAACCCATAAAATGAAAGCTAAAATTTCAGAGAGTGCTTAGGGCTAATCACTGAAACGAGGGCTTAGGCTTAATCAACAAATTATTGCTATATTGACTGTGAGTCTCATTGACTCATCATGACTCATTGATTCATTGACCATTTGACTCATATATCATGGGACCTCGTTTTCACTCACCTCCGGACATAGGATCATAAATAGTCGCGCGCGTCATGCAAGTTGTCTAATGACATCACACATCATAACACGCGCTTTCGCTTTCATTGAACCAACTCAAAGACAGAGAATACTTTTCTTAAGACGAAGTCCTGCCACTTGTGTTCTACGTTTTTTGAACAGTATTTAGGGGTGGACATTTTGATGAGTGGTTAATTGCTCCTACATTCCAAATGGCACTGGTATTCATCAATTTTCAAAGAAAAAACTATAATAAAGGAACACTTTGTCAACAGACCATTTTCACAGGTCTGTGCTCAGTTACCAGGCCTTTGAATAAAAGGAGGCTGGAGTTGACCTTGCTTTAATGCAAACCTCATTCCTTTTCTTATATAAATCATCCGGGTTGTTTTAATGCTCACGAATTTCTATTAACATAAGAAAAGCAAAGGCCTGGTAACTATAAGCACAGAACTGTAAAATGGTCCATTGTCTGACATCTTTACCATGCAGCTCACAGACTGACATCACAAAGAAGTGACAGTGGTTTACTCTGTTTTAAGAAGGATTGTACCAGAAAGCATCACGTACAAGTAATTTCGAAGTAAATGATAACAGATTTGTTAAATCTGAAACATCAAATTTTAACAGTAACATGCTGAAAACCACGGTTTTCCTGAGAAATTGTTGTTTTGGTTATGAAGTTATCGTACGACCGTCCCTTTTCACGTAAACGAGGACGCGAAATGTTGCACTGCTGGACACGCGCGTCTTTTTGGCGGGAAGTTGCATGGCCAGCACACTGCATTTGACACTGCGTTTTAGTAAAAACTTTTGAAGACGACCAAAAAGCAAGCAAAGTATTTTTTAAATATGTCGCACAACAAGGAAAGAAAAAATAGAGAGGCGGCAAAAAAGACCAATATGAAGGTGGCGAGTAAGCGATGCTCAAATGAAATTATTCTTGTGGATACTGGTCACCGCGCTCTACGCAGCTCGACTATAAAGCCCTGGCCAAACTATCGAACAAAGTTGGATTCCACATGCAACACTTTTGGATGTAACTGTTGAGGTAGTGGCAAAACGCTATCCGACATTGCTCGACAAAACTGATTCAAGTTCAAGTTGACGCTAAATTTATAAATATGACGCTAACGCTCAAACGAAAACCGCTCGTAGCGCTTGCTTCTGGAGCTGTTTGAGGACGGAAATGACGGATTCAAAGAAGGAAATTCCAAAAAATGGTTAAGAGAACGTGTAGAAAAGGATATGTTCACTGCAAAATACGATGATGATGATGATGATCAGAATGAGCTTGGATGAATTTGCAAAAATTTTAAATGCTCTTGAACCAGAAATCTCCAAACAGAGCGATAGTGATTAGGGGACTAAAAGTGCCCCAAAGACATGGCCTTGCTTCATACTCGCTGATCAAGGGTTCTGGCTGTTGATCCTTGTCCATCATCTTTGTTGCAAATAATGCTAGAAGCCTAGGCTTGAAAATAAAAAAAGCGATTTGTGATTGGCTAGTAGCGCGAACGTGACTCAATTCAGGAGAAAACTTTGTTGGAAGAGCGACAAAACAATGCAACAGTGTTGCTTCGAGCAGATTTGTTGCTCGCAATGTTTGATCAAAAGCAAACTTCATCCAGCACTTGTCCAGCACTTGATCGAGCAAAAAATGTTGGACGAACATCATCCAACGTGGGTGGCCAAACGGTCGAACAATGTTGGATCGAGCAAAGTTGGAGCGTTGAATCCAACTTTGTTCGATAGTTTGGCCAGGGCTTAATGCTAAATTCTCAAAGGTGCTAAGAATTAATGACTCGTTTCTCCACTCCTCTCACGTCAGGCCAAGACACAAATATCACGTGAAATCGCCCAAATATGTTTCCAGAAATTCCCGATTTTTTTTCTTTAAATATCTTGATTATTCTCTAAATATCCGGTTTTTTTTTTTTTTTTTTCTAAATATCCCCCAAAAATATATATCTCATTGGAGATTTACCGTGTATTATCGTGGGATATTTTTGCGAACCTCGCTGTATTTAATTCAATTAACAATTAGACCCGTAGCCCGCAAGGGCTACGGGTCAATACCCCATGAGGCGAAGCTAAATGTGCTATTGACCCGTGACCCTTGAGGTCGAAGGGTTTAATTGTTTTAGTATCACCCAACTAGTCGGACAGTAAAGGCAATAATAAAGCTAGGAAATGCAAGTTGAAGAAAGATTTATTTGGAAATAAAAAGAAAGAATAAGTCACGCTTTTCGCTACTCGAGGACTATTACTAAAGTCCTGGCCCCAGTTGTTGAAAAGGTGGATAGCGCTATCCACCGGATAAATCACTATCCAGTGGATAAGTAATAGCGAAATCAATTGCGCTATCCAATGGATAGCGTTATCCACCTTTTGAACAACTGGGGCCGGTCCTCTAGAAGCGTAGCCAATTAAAATGCAGGATTTGCATTAGTCCACTAGTTGGGTGATACTAAAATACAAGGGACGAGCCCAAGGCTTGTTCACAACCTTCACTATTGCGTCGTTTTATGGATACATGCATGAAATAAATATACTGTATGTGAGGTATGCGACCGCAGTAAGAAGTTGACCGTGTATTGCCAACTGCCGATAGATTTCCTTATGTTTTGACGCAGGCGGTAGCCCAACCTGAAAGCCATTAATTTCATGCTCCGTGATTCCATGACCCAACCAAATGGATAAGAGCGGTCGTAGAATAATTGTTCTCATTTAAAACTGTTGTTAAAGACGTTAACTCCAATCAAAACCAGTAAACAGATGCTTTACAAGTTTCTACGATGGTGTTTTAAAATATTTCATGCTTTTTCTTAACAAGACCGGGAGAAATTAGCCATGCAACGAAGATGTGTTACCGAGTCTGTTATCGTCAATTGCCCATGGATATTTGAATTTCAGCAGTTTGTAAGAATCCACGAATGTGACAAATTTTGAGCTTCTTGTAGTGTTTTGCTAAAGAAAGTGGAAAGACAAAAACCATCAAATGGTTCTCTGGAGGGCATTGGTATACTGGAAGCACCTAACTTGCCACTTCCTGAGAGTTTGTCTTCTTCATCTGTTAGCGAGCGGGTGGCGTTTGTTCGATTGTCTTTTTGCCGGCTTTCTGATCTAACCTTTTACCCTTGGCAGCCAAAAATTTACGAGACATCTCAAATTATTTATCTAGATGAATATTGAATGGAGGTGAAACCCCTGAATGCTTCCTGTAAACACGACAGCCTGTCAAGTGTGCGCTCGTTGCCGTAAACGTTTTGACAGGTCAAGGTCACCAGCTGGTAAGTCCAAAACGTCTGCGCTTTCATGTTTATTTAGGACAAATATTTATTTATTCGTTTAAATCAAGAGAAAAATATTCATTAAAAAAGGTCAATGCCAGAGGCTTGTTTTGGATGCTCCTAAAAGATAATACACTATACTAGAAGTTCAAAACTATGAGATAACAGTGGCAATCTTGGAAGAAAAAATATATAAGAAATGAGATGAATAAATTAAAATGAAATAAACTATTAACACACTATTTAAGAAATAGAAAACATGTACTCCGTGTTTCTATCGAGTTATAGAAACACGAGTGAAAGTTTGGGAGAACGAGAAATAATGTGGGAACACGAGCCGCAGGCGAGTGTTACAGCTTTTTCGAGTTCTCCCAAACTTTTACACGAGTGTTTCTATAACTCGATAGAAACACGGAGTACATGTTTTCTAGTTCTTTTAGAAAACAACGCGACGAGAAAAAGGAAAATAACTTGTTAATTCTAATTATCAAAATGTAAATTCTCTTTTCTCTTGC
>NC_090891.1:2692635-2705135 GCF_036669925.1 Montipora capricornis | reverse complement strand
AGGAATGGTGTACTTCGTGGCTTACTGATTTCGACAAAGAGACACTCCAACTCATCGTCGTGTAAATCATCTCGTGTTCGATAGTTAAGATTGGTGCACAAACACCGCCACCATTGCTTCTGTTAACTTAACGATCTTTTCTGACCAGTTCAAAGCCAGAGTGACTACCTGGTCAAAGTAGAGTGACTGCCCGCAACAGTTTTGGCCTGGAAGTCTATAAAAAAGTTAATTGCTATTAAACTGGTACTATGATCAAAAAATCACTTCCTTTTTTCCTTCAGATTTTGAAAATGTGTTTGCATAACACCAACCTGGGAAAATATTGAGCTTTGACTTTTATCCAAAGGCTGTTTACCTGAGTGTAAGTTTCGGATTTCATTACTCACGTCGAAAAGTGACCGACTGGACCTCAGAGGGTTGGATCTAGGGAAAAGTGACGCCATTTACTCAATAGCTTAAAATTTCAGCGTGTAAAAACAGTTTCAAAACACGAGTTTAAAAATCTGAAATCCTGAAACTCTCGTATTGCATATTAATTCAGTCGCGTACAAACGTATTGCATATTATAATAATAAAGTCAGTATTCTCGTTTGTCTCACGATGTGGTCACTTGTGGTGTAGACCGCGACGTTTCGACTGCATACTGCTAGTCTTCATCAGGCGATGAGGTCGACTGGTTACGCGTCACCTTTTAAGCAGGATGCACCGCTGTGATTGGTTGGTTTTCCGTCGACCTCATCGCCTGATGAAGACTAGCAATATGCAGTCGAAACGTCGCGATATACATCACAAGTTACCACATCGTGAGACAAACGAGAATACTGTATTATTATCGTACTTCACGACGTTCAATAACAGCAAGCTTTTTTACGGTATTGCATATTCTTAAACTAGTGATCTTTTATCCTCGACCCAGCTCTCTCACGATTTAAAAATTAGTAATGGCGGACCGTTAAATAGAAAAATTCCAGTTAAAATAAACAAGTGTCTTTTTGAAATTAAGGCGCAAAACTTGGGTTTCTTAGTGTTTAGTTAACATAGTTTTGAAATCCAAAGGAACAAAAGATTTGATTTTTTTTCACATAGCACCCCTTTAATTCTTAGTTAATATCATTTCTTTCCATATCTTACCTGTAACGGTACATGGGTGACCGCTGATTCGTTTATCTCGTTGCGACTCACAGGGACCATAATGACGCCTGGACGCTGTCGTTCCTCACGAAAAGCGGTAAAGCGTGGAAAAACACCTTGTGTCTCTTGACAGATACGAGGGCAGTGCTTAGGGCATGAGGAGCAATGTACTACGTTGGCTTGTGACAATGCATCCGATTGGTCCAATCTGTTCGGTTGGAATGCCCAGAAACCCATGTAATCATTAACACTTGGCGAAGGGAGGTCAATCTTCTGTGATGCGCTATCTTTGGGCTTTCTCTTTTGAAAGACTGGCGTTTGGAGCACAGAACTCAGACTGTAAAGAGGCAGATTGGGAAGAGGGAATACATCGTCGTCTTCTTCTTCTTCTTCTTCTTCTTCTTCTCCTTCTTCTTCTTCTTCTTCTTCTTCTTCTTCTTCTTCTTCTTCTTCTTCTTCTTCTTCTTCTTCTTCTTCTTCTTCTTCACAAATGAAATAAGAAGGTGAAGAAATAAGGTTACTGACCTCACCGTCATTAACCTGTTGAAAAGAAAAATAAGAGTGGAACGTAATGCTGATGCTGATGATGATGAGGACGACGATGAGGATGATGATGATGATCCCCTGCATGCAACTTGCTTTACGGCACAGTTGGTTGCAATTGGAGCACGTGGCATTAGTAGTTTCATAGGATGCAAAATACAAGCTAAGCTTGTTTAAAACGTCATCCTTGAAATCCAATTTCAAATGGTCGAGACGGCAGAAAGCAAATCGTACGGTTATCTTTAAGAAGATTACGACATTTTTTAATTTCCAAGATCAGACATGTTTCGATGTTGGAATGGGCTAATCGGATGCATTGTCATAATTAATTATGCATGTTTCGCCTAGTTGTTATACAGTCCTAAAGGTTTTTCAAATATTCTGATACTGATGTTCGTCGCATCGAAACATGTCTAGGAAATTTAAAGAAATGTCGTAATCTTCTTAAAGATAAAATTTCAAATGTTTTTCAAAAGCACTGAAAATTAAACGTTTGACCCAAAAATATGACATTCACGTCATGTGATTAAAAACGACACTTCCCAGGAGCAGTGGCTGTCCGAAATTTAAAAAACTTTAAGGTTGTCTCTGTTTCGAAAGCCGGGAAACTAAACCCGTAAATTTGGTTTGTTTGCCCATTAGGAAACCCCCTACGATTAAATGAACGCCTACGGGAAGGTTGATATCGTAGGTCATGGCATCATGTAGGTGATCCGAGATGGGATGGGAGGACTTGATATAGGCGGTAGGGGTTTGTTTAATCATAATTCGGGCCTGATATTGATACTAGGGGTTTTATATGGAAAGGATGATAATGAGGGTTTATGAGATAAGTAAAGGTAGGTAAAGTCTGCTTACGAGCCCAGTGGCCCATTAAGCCGGAGCTTATCCCGGTTTCTGTAGCATGAAGCGACTAGGAGTATTTCTACTCCCCTTTGGGCTACCCCAAGCATTAAATTCGCCGGTACCCATTTATAAACCTGGGTGGAGAACACAACACAATGTCCCCGGCCAGGGCCCGAACCCGGAAGACTCGCTCCGGAGTCGAGCGCACTAACCATGAGGCCACCATGCCTCCATCTTATGATTTAAGTAGTATAGGAAAATGCCGCTCTTTTGCCAGTCCCGTCGTTGTTGTTTAGCGGACCTGCGCAATAGCTTCATATAACTATTGGCTATCCCGAATGTAATCACGTCCTTCTCTCCTGAGTTTCTGAGTTGCTTAGTTGCTGTTGCTGTTCTGACCTAACGGTTTGTTGTGGTTCTGCTTACATCGTTTACTGTGTAAGCCTGGGCTAAGTTATATGGTATCAGAATTTATACTGGGCTTTTATTTTATTAAATGTCATACGACGGAACTGAAACGTGTGAATTGGTAGGATTATACATGCTCTCACTTTCCGCACAAAATTTCAAAAATTGATTGGGACTCTACCGTGACCACGGTGTTGCAATATGCAAGGCCACATCAAGGCAAGTCGAAAAAATAGTACCCTGAGAGGATATGTGCTTACTGTTAATGAACGTTAAACTGCTTCATTCTTATTTGTAATAGAAATTGACAATGAATACTTTTCGAACCTATGAAAACAAGGTGGCAGGTTTTGTAGTGTGCCAGGGCGTAGGCTGTATGGGAAACTATTTTTATGAGATTAATTGCATTGTAGCTGTCGGTAAGTTCCAACAAGTAAAATTAAAGAAGGAAATGAAAAGATGAGCATGAACCACTCTCACTAACCATCAAATGACCAACCTTCGGCACTATATACGGCAATGGAACCACAGAAGCAATTAATTTGCGGATATATATATATATTTTTTTGGTTCTAATGTAACTACTAACTCGGCCAAGAATTCTCCTAACTCATGCTTTCCATCCTATCGCCAGAAATTTGCTTCCCCACCGAAGCGGGAAGGGGAAAATTTGTGGGGCAGTTGTGAATTTTTGAGAAAACTTTTCAAATTTAAATTCTATGAAAGTCAACGTATTAATTTCTATCATTACTCCTTTGAATCAGTTGAAAGCTGTACCACGGTTTACAACCACCGTCACTTGCACGAGCAACACGTGCCTTTTTAACGAATATTTAAAACAATAGAAAAACATCATTTACAAGCAACTCGAAATAGAACGAGTCCGCAGTGAAGAACGTACCAACAACAGGAAAATACCTTATGCACCCCGAATTACAGTTCAAAGACGCCATGTTAATTGAAAACTCATTTTGAGGCATCACGCGAACAAATGGGTCGAATGTGGGCCACCATAAATTCGTCCAAAAATTGCGTTACTTCCGTTTCTCTCCATGGCCAAATTTTGGCAGACCGTATGTTTTTTATTACATTAGTCAGTCACACTGGTCAGTTTTTACAGGGATCGGTTGAAATGATTTCATTCTCTGATATGCCAAAGCGCCCACAACGGACAAAAAAAAACCCCGCGAATTTTAGTCGAAATCACGGAAAAAAAATTACATAGAGCGCTTCTTAGGAGCCTAGCAAAGGCATCTGGATGTTTTTTGTAGCAAAATATGGCAATCGTAAACGATATTCTTGTCAAATAAAAGTGAGCTTCTTTGTCGCGTAAACAGGCTTAGTATTTCACGTAGCTAGCCGTTAACTTACTTTCCACTCTTAAAATTACCTCCAACTACGTTTTGCATAGAATAAGCTTTTAGAAAGATTTTCTTGTCTTCTTAGACGACACTTTTCGATTCGGAGGCATTTTGTGCAAAAATATTTATCACTTCTGGAGTCGCGCGCATTACCCACCCGGTTTGCCCAAAAATATGACCTTTTCTCACTTCGCTAAAAAAATTCATCTACATCTACATATTGGTCACAAAACGAGCAGCCCGTCTCTGGACTTGCTCTAGCATGTCTATTTGGTTTTTTATCTGTAGGGGTCCCATGATGCACAAGCATATTCTAATGAGGGTCTAACCAGTGAGGTATACGCCTGAGCCTTGATTCTCTCAGGGCAAGAGCGAAGATTTCTTTTGATGAATCTTAGTGTCTTATTGGCTTTGCTCTTTACATTTAAAACGAGCATTTTCAATTAAGAGTTTAAGTGATGGTAATCCCTAGATATGCCTGGTGGTCCACCACTTGAAGAATCTGATTCAGCATGGCATATTGGTGGGCCGTGGGGTTTATGATCGGTGAATACGCAGCACACAGCACTTAGAGGGATGGAAATTCATTTGCCAGATTTGAGACCAAACTACGAGTTGGTCCAGGTGCATCAGCTTGACTGTGTATTAGAGACTTTGCGATCTACGACGCGGTTGTCAATTACAACGGCACGAAACAACAATATCATTCTTTAAAAGAGTAAAACTAATCGTGCTGCACGTGCGCACGCATTTTAGCACAAATTCGTGCGGTACTCTGCTCAACAAGGACATAAAATCACCAAATTTGCGGTTTTGACGACATCGCAAGCGCACAAATGTCAATCTACAATTCTATATTTTTACTCTGAAACCGCTCGTACCAATTTAGTTTTAGGATACTTTGCCCGTATTGTACGACGCGAACGAGATGGCCTAACAGCGAGAAACTTACGATAGTGCAAAGTTGTATTTTGAGGTGACGTTTTCGTTGACGAAGCCGTCGTTCCTATTATTGCATATTAAAGGAGGCAGTCAGAAAATAATTTTAAGTGTGATGAGAATTTGCTACCCATATCATTTACATACAGTAGGAAGCATAGGGTTCCAATAACCGTCCTTTCGGGGACTCCTGATAGAACTTTAGCTTCAGTACTGGAACAGCCCTCAAGGACCAAGTTTTGGGTTCTATTTACTAGCCACACCTGCAACCAACCCAAAGTTTGACCACCAATACCATAATAGTCGAGCTTGAGAAGCAAGCGCTTGTGCGCAACACTGTCAAATGCTTTTGAGAAATCTAATAACAACAGGTCTGTTTGGGTCCTGTAGTTAAGTGATAGCGCTAGGTGCTCCAGGGTATATATTAGTTGAGTCTCACATGAACGATGCTGTCTAAAACCATGCTGGTAATGTTGTGCTTTTGCAGGTGAGCCATGATATTGTGAAATATGTGCTCCAGGATTTTGCAAGGGATTGATGTTAATGACACTGGGCGATAGTGTGCTGCCTCTGGCTTAGATCCCTTCTTGTATATTGCTGTTATGTTTGCCGTTACCCAGTCCCTGGGGACGGTGCCAGTATCAATTGATTGTTGGAATATAAAAAAGTCAAAAACGGAGCTATAGCTGGTGCAGCAAATTTCAGTACGTGCGCAGGGATGAGAGTTGCTTTGGATGGGTTGATTTTCTCATGGAGTTTTATAACACCAATATGGTCGATAGCAATGTCTGGCATATCAGGGAATTCACTCTGACCTACTGTTGGTAATATAGGGTTCTCATTGGTAAAAACTCTGGTGTCCTGTGTATTTAGCACCTCTGCCTTCAATTTAGGATCTGCTATGTCTACTCCATTTGATTTCTTGATTTCAGGATGGGTATACCAATTGAGTCTTTGCGTTTGTCTTTAACATACTGCCACAAACGCTTGATGATGGCAGCCTTTACATTGTTAATATTATCCTCAGTTTGAAAATCAAAAAGATTATTTATATATTCCTGGTGAGCCTTCCTCATCTCCTTGTGTACCAGTTTGCGAAGTTGCCTGAATTTAGTACAGTCCTGCTCACCTTTGCTTCGACGGATGGGTCGATTTCTGTGAAATTTGAAAGGATGATTGTTAGAGAATGGAGAAAGAATCCTTGATATAACTAAAAGGTCTTGTCCTGGAATGCGACGAAGAGGTGAATGCGACTTGTTGTTGTTGTTTTTTTTTTGGCTTATGCATTGCTCATGCATACGTATGGCATGTTTATGTTCTTATGCAAATTTTGACAATATTAAATCACAAAAAAAATTCAAGTATCTTTATTTTGAGGTTTCAACACAATTTGTCACTTAAAAAAGGCAAATATCTGTTTTGAAAAATAGAGTTTTGACAATAAAAGGCGACACGGGAAAACCTCGATCCGTTTCTGTAAGCCGTCGATATCACGTGACGTGGTCTTTCTTTCTTTCTCTATCAGTCTTACATCGACCATGATCTAGGGCTGTAAGCACAAAAAACAAGCAAGAAGTGTACAGTTTGTTCAGATCCCGAAGCCTAAAAATCACGATTGAAGCCAATAAAAAGACAGTACACTTCCTTGACGTGACCCTTGACCTCTCAACAGGAAGATGCAAACCCTACATGAAGCCCTACAACAAGTTGGTGTATGTTCACCGAGATAGCAATCCCCCACCCCTCTGCATTACTCAAGAACATCCCACGAAACATCAACAAACGTCTGAGTCTTCGATGAAGCTGCCACCCCTTACCTTACCAAAAAGCTCTTGAGGATGGCGGACACGACCACAGGCTAACATTCAACCCAGAAAAGAACCAAACAAGGAGAAAAACCAGAAGAAGAAATATCACATGGTCTATGTACAACCCTCCGTGGGACTTGAATGTTAAAACAAACCTGGGAAAGAACTTTCTTCTCATCGTTGACAAATGTTTCCCCAAGAACCATCCATTGAACAGTATCTTTGATAGGATCACACTGAAATTGAGCTACTCTTGCACGCCAAACATGAAAACAATAATTGGATCCCACAACAAAAGCGTTCTTTCAGCATACACCACCCAAACACCTGCAGAACAGCATGACACATGTAACTGTAGAAGAAAACCAGAACGTCCGCTTGATGGTAAATGCCTCCAAACTAATGTTATCTACCAAGCCATTGTCACATCCGCTGATACAACGACTGACTCATACGTTGGACTAGCAGCTAATTTTAAAGAACGCGTCAGAAACTATCAGTCATCTTTCTGGCATGCCAGCAAGCGAAACGAAACGGAACTCTCCAAGTACGTATGGACCCTTAAAAATGTCTACTTTACAACAATGTTTCTTAGAAATGTGGTCTGATTTTTAAATGCTCTGATCCACCCGAGTTAAAAACACAAGCACAAAACCGCTAGGTTTATGCAGTTTTTACCTGCTTGTAACGCTTTGATCTGGATTGCCTTCATAATTACTGGGTTGCCAAACCCAGTCGAAATCTGCGTTTCATTTCTCTGTATTTTTTTCCGTGTCATGAAAAGTCTTTCCTGTCTCTCCCCTGCTAAGTAGTGTCTTTGTGTGTAGAGTCTTCTGTGCGTGTGTTTGGTAAGTTTGAGGGGGTACTAGAAATGCATAGATTTCATCCGGTGGACACAGTAGAATATTTGACTTTAATAACCCGCAATGGCGTCGAAAGTTATTGTAACGCGAATGGCGTTTTAGTGGATCTTGAAAAAAATTATTCCCTTATGGATCTCAATAATGGAAAGTCAATAGGATAAACAAGAAAGACGATGAAAATACCATCAGGAATCTTCAAAGCAACGAGTAATAGTCTTCCCCAACAATTGCCTCATTTGCCTTCGGATATCATCAAGTGAGCTTTGTTTCTACTGTTATTTGGCTAGCTGTGGTGTTATATGAAAGACTGAAACAAAATGGCAAATTCTGTATGAGTTTAAAAAGGAATCGAACGCCTTGAATGCATCACATTGTTTACTGAAGTCGCATCTCAGTTATCTGGCAATTTAAATTTATTTTGTACTCAACTCTGCATAGTCTTCAGGGTACAAAAAAAGTTGGAAATGCGACAGTGAAGAATTATTTGAAAGAAAGCTTGACCCAATGAATGCCTAAAAATTAAGCTTTTTAACGACCGTAAAGTGGAATAATTTTTTTTTTTTGTAATTTAAAAGCTTGAAATGAACATTGCAACTCGCCACAGAAAATGTAGTCGCTGATTTACCGGGAAGAGGAAACTAGACTCTGCTCGCCGCCTCCACATTAGGGCCGTTTAGACCAGAGAAAAGAAGCCGAGTCTTACTCTGGCCGCGGCTTACATAAGACGCGAGCACCCAGTATAAATGGTACAAAATCTACGTTCACAGCTTTCTCAAGCCGCGGCTTATCTTGGAGTTTATACTCGTATAAATAGTTCCTTTCGCGTATTATGTACGCCGCGGCCAGAGTAAACCGCGGCTTATTTTCTCTCGTATAAACGACCCTATTGTTTGATTTGCCGCTCATCCAAAGAATTGGATGAGTCAGTCCAGTTTCATCAATATTTTGAAATTTACAACAGCGTGGCAATTTTAAATGAAACCTATAAAAATTTGTCAGTAAAAAAAATGAAATGGCATATTAAGAGTATGGACTATCTTGAGTTTCCAATGAAATGATTCCTTGATTGTCGTGTGTTTGCCAGAGTTGTTGGAAAATATCCCGACTGTTTGTTTTCGTTTTGTGGTTTTGTGGCTACTGGTCACGCGTGGGCTGACACCGAATACATTTAAATTTTTAACGCATGCTCAATACGAAATGTGCAGGCGGCGAGCAGAGTCCACTTTCCTCTTCCCGACGTATCTAGGAAGATCGAAAGAGACTCTGCTCGCAGGGTACCTCTTCGTCGATTTATTCACTGTGCTAGTGTGTACAACACTGAAACCAAACGGTAATTTTCGAGTTGGATACGAGAAACGGAATCGAACACCTTGAGTAGTCTAAGTTTACAATTTTCTGGCTATTTATAATTCTATTTATTTGTACTCAACTCTGCACAGTCTTCTGGTAAGAAACAATAATTTGAAATTTGACTAATTCTTGTTAGTCAAGAAATATTTGAAAGAAAGCTTGCGGTCCATTTTTTGCTTTATTATTGAAAGAAATGGTTCTTCAAAGGAGGGATTGATCAACATTGTTCCAGAGAAGAGTCAGGGCGTGGGTCAATACCCCGACAAAGAAGGCTTCCGGCCCGACAGATGAAATATAAATATTCAGTTAAATATAACAACAAAATTAAAACACGAAAGACGGTAGGTTCTTGGCTAAAAAGTACGTTGTTTAACTCTAAAAGCGATGAATGATATAACATTTCTCATCGATTGTAAACAAGAACTTTGACACAAGGTGATCACGTGCACCTTTGTGGTTGCCTAGCACGTGATTAATTTCTTCCTTCTGACAGAACATAATGTCCTTCCCCAGGAACTAGTGTTTTTACGATCAATTGTCATTAATCTTTCGCCGAGAATTCGAAATTCAGAGTTTAATATAAAAACTATGTTATTTTTTCTTCATCTGTCTTTTGGCTTGCCTTTCACTGTTACAGTTTAGCATGAAAATTTTGCGGGACTGTTTTTTTTTGCGGCGCGAATTCGGACTGAAATTTCCGCTGGGAACGTGGAAAAAATGTGGCATCCTGGAGGCCTTAGAAAATGGTGTACGTGACCTTTTGATTGACTGCTTTGAGTTCGTTTCTTATGCGTCAGAGACTGGAAAAGTATTGTCTTGACTTTTTATAGTTT
The DNA here is from genome assembly GCF_036669925.1 of Montipora capricornis. NCBI lineage: Eukaryota > Metazoa > Cnidaria > Anthozoa > Scleractinia > Acroporidae > Montipora > Montipora capricornis. The sequence goes on along the minus strand of NC_090891.1, from coordinate 2,695,053 downwards.
CGTTTTGTCTGTAACAGGCTTCAATTGCTTTTTCTCAATGCAAATATCAAAATAAACGATCTTTTTGACCCCACTGTATGTGGATTAAAAGCCATTTTTAGTTATATTAACGGGAGTAAAATTTTATGGTTTTTGATTTTGCTGGTGATTTTTTCTGCTGGAACGTATTTTTGCAAATCAAGTACATCCGCAAAATCCGCAAAAATTAAACTCTACGAAATAAAATTGCTTTTGCGATACCATTTGGTGCAAACGTAAACCAAAAAGAGACTTGACCTGTCATCAGATTAGACTGAAAAGAAGAGAAATTATGAAGCGAAATCCTTTCTTAGAGTATGGCATAAACGTTTGCTTAGTGCAACTCTAGACATGCATGACAGGCAGGAAAATGTCCGTCAGAGTAAATTGCAGTTACAAGAATTTGGTTTATCAACGGAGTTGATAATGTAAATTGACCACCGTACAGAGATTCTAAAAGCTGACGTTTCGAGCGTTAGCCCTTCGTCAGAGCGAATCGAGGGATTATGGGTTACGTGTAGTTTTTATAGTAGAGTAGGAGCTACGCTATTGGTGGTAACATGGCAACGTGAAAAGTAGGAATATATTAGTTAAATGAAAAGCGTTCGTTAATACCGTGAGGATTAAGGGTGCCGATTTGAAAGATGAATTTTTGTTCCAGATTCTTGCGGCTTTCCGTCGTACCTAGATGTAGGGAAAGGCCGCAGATAGCCATGTGTTTTTTGGAGTGGTTAGGCAGATTAAAATGGCGAGCGACTGGCTCAGAAGCATCCTTGTCATTCTTCTCAACATCGCGAAGGTGTTCGCGGAATCGGTCACCTAGTCGTCTACCTGTCTCACCAATGTATAATTTATTGCATAACGTACAGGTTATGCAATAAATGACATTTGCGGAGGTACATGTGAAACGATCGGTGATCTTAACAGATCGCTCAGGTCCCGATATCTTGCTAGTGTTAACAATGAAAAGACAAGTTTTGCATCGTGAGCGCGCGCATTTGAAAGTGCCGGGTTGCTCGTTGGTTTTGAGCGCGCTTCTAACTAAAAAGTTGCCTACGTTTTTGTCGCGTTTGAATGAAATAAGTGGAGGTTGCGAAAAGATTCTACCAGTCTCGGGATCATTTTGGAGTAATTTAAAATTACTTGCTTTTGACTGCGTGATTATGAGGATGGAAAGTGAGGGTGAATGGAATTCTGTCATTCTTATCTTTCTGTGACGTTTGTAGTGACGACTGTCGATCAAATTGTTGGGCGCGATGATGGCCTGCTTTGACCACAGAGACAGGATAGCCACGTTTTTCGAAGAACTGGCACATCTCCTCTGATTTGCTGGAAAAATCGGAGTCATCACTACATAGACGTCGAAGTCTAAGAAATTGAGAATAGGGAATGGAGTTCTTGACATGTGATGGATGTGACGATGAATACAACAAATAACTGTGTGAATCAGTAGGTTTGTAGTGCACGCTAGTACATAGCACGTTGCCTCTAATAGAAACTTTGATATCTAGGAAAGCCAATGAAGTTTCCGAAATTTCCCGGGTATATTTAAGAGCCGGATGAAAAGAGTTGACGGAGGTTATAAATTGATCGAGTTCTTCTCTGCTGGATGAAATAGCGCCGATGCAGTCGTCGATGTAACGGCCGTAGAGTTCAGGTTTGGGGCCGTTGTACTGATTAAAAAATTGGTGTTCAACATATCCTACAAAAAGATTGGCATAGCTAGGTCCCATTCTTGTGCCCATCGCTACACCATTAATTTGTTTGTAATAGTTGCCGGCGAATGAAAAACAGTTAAGCGTTAAAACTAGTTCGGCAAGGCGGAGGAGCGTTTCCGAGCTAGGTTCTTTGACAGTGCGTTGATCGAAAAAGTGTTTAAGTGCTTGAAGACCTTCGCTGTTAGGAATGACTGTGTATAGAGATGTAATGTCCATGGTGAAAATAAGTTTGTCTTGGCCGGAGAAATTGAAATCGCGGAAAATTTGTAGTGCGTGTGTACTGTCTTTAATGTATGATGGCAAAGATTTGACGATAGGCGTCATAATCCTGTCTAAGTAGCTAGAAATGAGTTCGGTGGGGCAACTACAGGCAGAAACGATAGGTCGACCTGGGTTGTTGGGTTTGTGAATTTTAGGCAAGAAGTAAATGCACGAAGTTCTAGGGGTGTTGATGATGAGATTAGTGGCAGTGTCCGGTAATTCTTGATTAACTATAAGATTTTGAATGGTGTCTTTGACAAGTTTTTGATTGTTGGAAGTGAGATCTTTAGGGATTTTGGCATAAAACGAGGTATCCGAAAGTTGCCGCAAAGCTTCTTTTTGGTAAAGGTCGGACCGCCAAACAACTACCGCGCCGCCTTTGTCGGCCGATTTGACAACTATGTCGTTGCGTTTACTAAGA
>NC_090891.1:2687635-2690135 GCF_036669925.1 Montipora capricornis | reverse complement strand
AAAATGATCGATTTATTTCCTTTTACAATCTTTTCAGATCGATACAAGGGGATAATCAGTTCTTATTTTCACTTTCAAATCCAAAAACATTTATTTGTGGAATGTTCTTATTTATTGTCATGATAAGAACATTCTTCATTCTTAAGAACATTCTACTTACCGCGCATTGTGATGGGTCTTCAAGAATCACTCGACTTTAGGCGCTTGCGCAGAATGAGATTTGGGACTGGCAAAGGAACGGTGTTTTCCTACACTACTATTGCAGTGTTCCTGATACGGCGGAGGGACTTCTCGTTGAGGCTCTGTTCATTTCTACGTGAATTATACTCAAACTCTGGAATCGTTCACTTCGGAGAGCATACAATTTAATTGCTCAGACCTTATTTAGCTTCAATTGCATTGTAACTTTTTTCCCTTTTTCGGGCAATTACGAATTATGCGCAAACTTTCGTTGATTACTTGTCTACTTGCAACTGTAACAAGAACCTTTACTGTAAAAAAAACCTCCTTTAACTTTGGGGACCTCTTACCTCTTCCTCTATGAAGGGAGGTGCATTTTGTACGATTGGATTTCTTCTGGCCTCTGAGTTGTCTTTTCTCTCATCTTCGCAAGCAGCATAACGAAGCCACCTCTCAACCTGAAGATAGGTACATTCTTCTTGTTCTCCAGAAAGACTTGGACACTGCAAGTCGCGATCATATTCCCGAGGGGCTGGATGCGAGCTCGACGCTGCTGGAAATTGTTCCATAACCTCTCTTTGTCTCGATATCCACTGCAACATCCACCGAGTTGATGATTGGTAGTAGAAGGCACTCTGCTTTTTAGCGACCTCTTCTTTTAAAGGAGCTAAAAGAGGAAGGGTACAGAAAAATAAACAATCAAAAGCTTTCCAATGACTACTGATGGCAAAAAATCCATTTACTGGAACTCAATTCAAATAAAAATGCCACTGGGAATGGTGCGGTCAGGGTGGGTGAAGATCTAGATTGTTCCCTTTCAAAAGTGCACGACGTTTTTTACTGGAATGGCCAAATTAGTCGGAATTCGCTTTATATTAGATGATTTTCTTTGACGGTTTAACATTAGGTATATAATATCGGTTATTTACTGGCGGCACGATCGATTAGGAGTAACGAAAATAAAGCCTTCGAGAAGACCGAACGTGACTTACAGCTTCATTGAAGTGGAAATTCTCTTTGTCCAAGCTCACTTGAACAAAAGACATGTTCGAAAGGAAAACGTTGGCTCAATGGATCGATTCCAGAGAATTAACAGCTTCGGGGCCAGGGCGGGAAGAGGGCACAAAGATTTTTCTTTTCTTCCGAAATACACGTCGAATTTGAATAAACATTAGGAAGTGTCCTTTATGCTGGCTCAAAGTAGGAGCATAAACCAATTTCAACAATTAAAGAGAATTTCCTGTTATGATTGCCGACTCCACAACACTGTCTTACGTAACAGCAATGCTGTCAGTTGTACCATATGAAAATCTAATTATAGCTAAAATAGACGCAGGACTAATTGCCCCGTAATACGTCACCATAGAAACAGAAAAGCAATATAAAAACGCCCTTAGCTACGGAACAAGATGAGATCGACCACTGATTTTCTTCGTGAGCTTAGTTGGCTACGCAGGGGACAAATACTCTGTTTATCTTATTTAACTGTGCCTCAACAAAGACGTTTAAAGGCAGAACCGTGCCAGCAACTTATAACCATGGTATCTTAGCACATGTGGGGGGATTCCTTAATCAGACGTTCACTAGCGTTAAAAGTCGTTTGAAAAAAATCGTTGGAAGACTACTACATCCTATCAATCGGAAAAAAAGTATTTAGTTTCTGCTGTTGAAGACTAATCAAGCTGCTCGAATAAGAGCGAAATGCTCAATTGATATAAGGGATAAGGGGCTTACACTCTGATTAAAAAACTCTGAGCATCAGCTGGTGTCTATGAAGATGTAGCTCGAGCGTGGTTTATGAAGCAGGCGATCTGGCAGAGATTTTTGCCTTCCCCGCTGAGCATTACATATTCGAAACTCGATACGTCAACGCTAAACGAAGTCCACGACCACCTTCTACATGGCTGCAAAACGTACTCTGACAAGTTCCCCTCACAGTCGCAAACGTGGGCTCGCGCCGTAAGGAAGCGGCGCCTCTAGCCAAGTCAAAGAGGTCGATAATGGTCTCTGTCTCATCTATAATGGAGCTCTCAATGCAAGTCAAAGCTTCTCCAGATTGACCTGGGGCGTGAGATCATGTATGCCGTGCATAGCGTACACTACTATACGATTGTTTGGGTTCTAATCCGCTCAGAAAATGCGCCTTCCACTTGGAGAGTGTCCAACGAATTGAGTAATTCGGCTGATGGTGTCGTCACTGTTCTGAAGAACGAGGTGACCCTTCTAACTAGTCAAAAGCCTGAAGATGCCAACAAAGACAAATATGTTGCGTCAAATACTCGCTCCGTGGTTTATGGTAACGCTGTCGGTTTAGAGGAAA
>NC_090891.1:2660135-2680135 GCF_036669925.1 Montipora capricornis | reverse complement strand
TGTGGCAGGACATCGGATATTTGTTTTGTTTTAGATAATTCTTTTTCTTTCAAGTGTTATAAAAGTCAACAAGAAATGCAAGAATTCAACACAAAGATCACAATCACCCAACTCTTAAGGTTGCCCATTGTTTCTACAAAGTCAAAAATTCACTCTCCTAGACGAGGTTATTTAGCACCGGGTAATTCCATCATTTTTGGAAATAGAAACTGCTTTATTATTCATCAGCGTCACAAATTCTTGGCGATTTTGGGGCTCATTTGTTAAAATTAAAGCACGCTTCCAACAGACCTGTTTGTTTTCGTATTTCACCCAGTTATTTTCCAGTGCTGCTGTTAAATGACATGAGGATTTTAAAAGGCTTTTCGGCTTCGTTTTCCTCTCACCGTAACATACCGACGGCTTCCGCTTCTCTATTTTTCATACAGAGTATAATTTTTAAAAGAAAAGTGGAGCAAAACATTGCGTGAGTAAATTACAAGAGAAGAAAGAGGCTATCAGTGAAATCAAAAGACACAGACTAGCCGATATAATCTGATTGTTTAACCTAAGGCAGAATTGTCCGAGGTAAATTCATCTCGGGTTTTATCTTACCATGGGTGAAAACATTTTGAAAGGTTACACAACACTCTGTGAGGTAATGTAGTTAAACCTTTTGTTTTATTACTGCAAAGCGTGAAGACGATGGCACAATTCAGAGCAAGAATTTTTTTGCTTTAGAATTTGAAACTTCACTTCAGTCTTAGGTGGATTTGGAATCTTTTTTTAACCGAGGGACAGAAACAGAACAATTTGTATTCTCATGACGAGCTGCAACAAGGCGAGAAAAGCCGTCCAGAACCAAATCTTTCCTTTCCCACTCTGACAAACCCAGGGTTGTGTGTCCGAATCTGTCATTAAGACATTCGCAGACGAGCTTTTATTGGGAAATTAATTTTCCCTAGCTAACGCTTTGGGGTATAGTAGATGTCAAGGGAAACGCTATTGTTCTCGTGACATATCCAAGCTCCAGGGAAAAAATCGGCCACTGGAAAAAAATCAGTTTCCCGAGGTAGACTGTCAACAGTCGTATTTACCTAGGTAACTATATGCTTCTGTGAAGCATACACTCGCTTGCCTGTGGTACGTGTTACAGAAAATCAGAAGGCACTGAATTGTGTGGTATTGAAATACAGCATTCCAGTCTCTGAAGAATAACAAATAAAAGAGAAGCGAGAAACATTGGTTTCTGGGCTGACATGTTGATAATTTTCAAGTTCCCTCACAACTTCTTTTCACCACAAGTGTGCCCTATGAACATCCGAAAACTTTGTAATACTAAACTTCACTGAAGTCAAGCCCTGTTTCGCGGGGTTAGTGTTGGGATGGGAGACCAAAACAATAAACCCTCATAAAAAACAGAAACATCTGACCGAAAATACTATTAACGCTAACAAATGCGAACTCAGCAAGGTACAGATTCTGGTAGCTTGCTTTATGCAAAACAAATATTGATGAAAAAGCAAATAAATATTGATACACAGTTTTCAGAAAGAGCAGAAGGAAGTTTCCCGGACGGTCGATCGAGAATAAAATATTTACGACATGAAAACAACATTAATTTTGAACCGTGAATATAGAATATAAAAAGTTACGATCAGCGACAAACATTTTGGGAGATTTTTGCTACGTTCAAGTAAATTGCAAAATCGAAAATGACATGGCCGGAATTCAGCGGGCGCCGTGATTAAGTTACCGCGGCATGTTTATTCGCCAAACAGTGAAGCATTTGTGTCAAATAATGGCAAGATACCGGGTTTTTGTAAGTTTCTTTTTCTGTCAAGTGTTATAAAGTTTGACAATGAAATGAGCGAAGTCAAAACAAAGATCACAATCGCCCAACTCTTGTTTATGCAAAGTCAAAATTTACTCTCCAAGACGCGTACGACGTTATTTATCACCAGGTATTAATTCCATCATTTTGGAAATAGCAGCTACTTTATTATTCATCTGCGTCACAAGTTTTCACTGATTTTGGGGCTCATTTTGTTGAAACTCAAAGCACGCTTCCAACAGGCCTGTGAACCCTTCCTGCTTACAGAGAAATACTAAAAAACTTCTCCCATATCACATTTCAACCTTAAGCTCGAAAATTCAATACACAACATGATATTATAATTCACAAAGGCAGAAAATACCACAGAATCCTTTTCCAGCGAAAATTTTATTGAAACAAACAACATATTTGCTCTTAGAGGCGAAAACCTCTTCCTATTTGATTGCGTGCGTGAAGACAAGAAACTCAATTGTGTCAAATTACCATGTACTTCAGGTAAATACTGCTCACTTTGATTTCGTCTCGACGGGCGATATATTGTTGTCGAAGTCCAGTACTCGTCGCTTTTGAGATTCATGCCTAGTTTATCCAACTGACTTTCCATTCTGGAGCTCCATAAGGGTATATTTTGTTTAAGGATCCACTAAAACGCCATTCGCGTTGCATGACTTTGGACGCCATTGCAGGCTAAGTTAATGATTCTACTGTGTCCACCAGAGAAATCTACGCAGTTCCACTACCCTCTCGATCCTAAGAAAATACGCGCATAAGGCTCTATACACAAAGACACCACTTACCAGGGGAGTGACAGGGAAGACTTTTACCGACACGGAAAAAAAAAACAAAAAAAAGAAAACAAACAAACTAAACGCAGACCTCGACTGGGTTTGACCACGGCTATTGTTTGAAGTGCACCGCACTACCACAAAAAGTAAAGCCACTATTGGGTTCCAAACATGGCAATCTGATACAAATCTGCACACTATCATATTAACTGTCTAGTTCGTACTTAGCGATAGCTACTACTAGTAATAGCTTTGCTATTTCTGAATCAATTTTCTCTACTTCCAATTTGGTTCTGAGAGACCGGTGAAGATAGTACTCGATCACAAGAGCCCTAATTCGGTTATCACCCAGAACAATTTTTCCTACATAGCGAAATGAGGTACAGGAACGAATGGATGTATTTGAAGAGATTGTTAGTTTTCCGGAGGGCGTCGGGGCGATAGATGGCACTGACAAAGCTTTCAAACGACGGACCGGGAGGACTACTTCGAAAACGCTTTTGGTAATGCTGGATGCAAAGCGAAGTTTTGGACGTAAGCGTTGGATGCCCCGGCGGCATGCATGATGCTCGTGTCTTTAGGTACAGCAGGCTCTATGAATGAATCGAGAGTGGTGAAATACCCGGCTAATTGAGAAGTTCCAAGTTCCGTCCCTGTTCCTTGGTGATGCAGCCCTGATCCGCTGTCAAAAACCCCTATTGAAGCATTATCCAGAAAATGCCGTCATTGATGCTACTGGACGAAGATTTTTAAAAGCGATGTCACTGCATGCAAGGCAACTGGTAAGAGTCGGCTTCAGGGTTTTGGACTGAGAACTGCAAGGGCGCTGGCGTTGTCTAAATATTGGAGGAAAATCCGCGAAAAGCTATTAGAACTTTATCGCTTATTGTGAATTACACAACGTTTGCGAGGACATGGCCATCACCAAGATGATCCACCAAATGTAGGAGGTATTCCCGTACCAGCGCCTGCCCTCTTCGCTCAGAGGGGAAACGACGAAGGGAAGAGGGTGCGAAATGTAATTAGAGATTTCTGTAAGGAGCCTCTTCGCCATTTTCAACAACAAATTAAATTAAATATTGCTAGTGCTAATCACCCTTACTTGCAGTCGAGGACTGAATTGCGAAGGGCGCGGCTCACGACATCGGACTGAAAGCATACAAAGGTGCCTCTGGCTGCCGCTATACAGTCCATGTTTGATGTCGGAGCACAGCACCACAGCCAGATGTTAATTAGCTGTGAGTCGATTTTGATGAGGGAGGAAAACCGGAGTACCCGGAGAAAAACTCTCGAGTCAGTTTGAGATCGACTGAAACTCAGCCCACATGCTAGCCGAAGCCAGAATTGAACCCCGGCTCGCAGTGGTGGGAGGCCCGATAGAAAACCACTAAGCCACCCTGACTCCACTAATTTGGCTTTCCCACCCTGATGAGTTACTGAAAACTACTTTTACTTCTTCTGCTTCTTAAGCATTGGAAAGAATAATAACAAATGAATTCAGTACCCTGATTATGTGTAACCAACAACAGTGGTTTTAGCCGCTGTTCTCTCTTAGTTTTATACATGATTATTTCAAAACAGGAACTTAAACGGAACGGGAATGAAACCCAAACTATAAGTTCTTAATTTAGTTCTTTTTCAGAGGTTCAGTTAAAGACCGCGTAAATTCCTGCAGGAGAGCATGTTCTGTATTTTGCATTTCTTTTTCTCGTGCCATCATGTACTCCGTCACCTCTTTGTCGTGAGACATGCTGTCTTTTAAAAACTTTTACCACATTTCTTGACTTTTGTCGCTTTTTGAAATGGACAGTGATCACCTTTCTTTATCTTCACTTTGGTCATCCTCTGACTCTTTTTGATTGAGATCGGTGACCTCAAGAATATGTGAGACAGGTGGCCTCGCGTGTTCCGAGAACTTCAAAGGTAAGCTCATAGTAAGGACTTATACTCTTGGCGTCCTTGTACGAATCAGAAATATTTTTAAACTTCGTCTTGACTTGGTTCACATTCCTTGGTGTGAATCCTACAAGACTACCACACGTCTCATTTTCTTCTTTAGGTCTACCGTCATTTCGATCACCCCAGATCTGCAGAAGAGTTTGTGTCTCTTCCTCGCCCCATTTTCATTCTGCTGGCAGAAATGATTAAATCTGAGCTTCCGTCGTTGTTTGGGGTTCGACAAGGTGTTTGAGACATCGTCGATCCACTACTAAATCCAGTAGAATTCACTGTGATGTTACACTTAAATACAATGACCCAGGTGATATAGATGTTGCCTGGACCGTACATGAGAGGTTCTATGGAAACCAACTATGGTTATTTAGGTCAAAGCGAGGGCATTTTATCATGAGTAGAGCTTCCAGAATATTCTTGAGGAAGTTCGTCTTACATTTGCATTTTGTGTTTGCATCTCAAACAAAGATCACGGCTGCAAAAAAAACGGCTCAAGTGAAAACAAAGAAGTTCGATCAATTCTTGGTCTAAAAATAACCCTGGGTGCCAGAGGAATTGAGTTCTTTTCCAAGGTTCGAGAATGAAAAAAAGAGCTTCAGTTCCATGCGGAAAGACAGTTCAGATTATCTAACCGATTTTAACAGACCTTTTGTGAACCAAGGCTTCCTGAGAGCATGTTTATTAGCTTTTATCCTTTTCACAGGAAAACAATCATTCTTGATCCCAATCCTCAAAATAAGATAGTTTACAATGATTGTTTCTTGCTAAATCTAATGCTAAACGCACATGGCAACTAATAAATGAAGTTTTAAACGAGAGACAAAGTGCAAATTAGATCCCGTCCAACTTTAAGTTTAACAACCAAGATCTATCTGATCCAAGGCAAATCGCTGAACATTTTTGTCAGTTCTTTACTAACATTGGCCCAAAGTTAATTTCTAGTATTCTACCATCCTCAAAATTTCATCATTCCTTTTTGTCAGGGAATTTTGCAATTTCAATATTTTTCGACACCGCATCTGAACGTAAAATCATTGAGATTTGTCTTAGTTTTCGCTCTAGAACTGCTGTGGGATATGACCACGTTTCTGTTGACTTAGTTAAGAGATTGTGCCCACCTCATCTGCCGCCCCATAACCCATATTATTTATCCGTCTTTGACCTCTGGAATTGTTCCTGATCAATTGAAAATTGCTCGTGTTATACCTTTATTTAAATCTAGGGCGAACAGTCAATTTTTCCTAATTATAGGCCTGTTTCTGTCCATCCTACATTTTCTACAAAGAGTAATCTATAATCGTTTATTGGACTATTTTAATAAGTATAAAATACTGAATTTTTCAGGCTTCTTTACGCGATTGCAAGAATTGCGTCCATAACTGCGAAGATCATAGCTTCACATGTAGGTATTTTTATTGATCTGTCCAAAGCTTTTGATACAGTTGACCACAATCTTTTATTGGATAATTATATAAATTATTCCATTATGGTATCAGCGGGATAGCTCACAACTGGTTTACAAACTACTTACGTAACGTAACAAGCATCATTTGTTCAATTCAATGACACCACCTCTTCTTTTCGTCTTATAAAATGCGGTGGGCCTTTGCTTTTTCTGATTTATATCAATGATTTATGTGATGTCTCAAGTGTTTTTGGCTTTTATTTCTTTTTGCCGATGATACAAACATATTCTTTTAATTCCCACAATAATGTTGATTTTCTTGAAACGACCCTGAATGAGGAGCTATTGAAACTAACAGATTGGTGCCAGACCGGTAAGTTATCAGTAAATTATTCAAAGTCTAATAAATTTATGGCCGTTTTCAAGCCAAGGCAGCGAAAAAGCAAAATCTTGATCTTAAACTAGAATTAAGTAATTGTGCTATCGAACAAGTAAAGGAAACAATGTTTTTGGGTGTTATGCTTGATGAGGACTTCACGTGGAAACAACATATTGCTAACGTTGCAAGGCAAATTTCCACAGCAATCGGAATAATTTATAAATCAAGCTTTTGTCTTCCTGTTCCCTCATTACGTACCCTTTAAATTCCCTTTATTAAAGCTTAGTTTATCCCTATCTCATATATTGTGTTTCAGTTTGGGTATCAACTTATCCTACAAACTTGAATCGCATTGTTATACTTCGTTCGTTTTATTTCTAAAAAGCCGTTACTTTGATGCTCACACTGATCCTGTACTTAAAGAAATTCACATATTGAAGTTTGCTGATATTTATTTGTTTTAAATGGGAAAATTCATGTATTTTTATATAGGCTTTCTTCCTGGTGTATTTAACAAAATGTTTTCAATGACTAATCAAGTCCATTCAAATAATACTAGAAATTCCAATACTTTCTACTTATTTCCTGCCAGAACGAGTATTAGACATTTTGCTTTAAGATTTCAATTTCCTACATTAAAGTATTCACAGTTCTGCCTCTAATTCTCTTTTAAAATCTATATTGAAAGTATTTCTCCTTAGTTGATTCTCCTATATATAGACATTTTTGTATATTTATTTTGACGCTTTTTTATGTTTATTTATGTTTAGTGTGTTTTGTTCTGCTTGCTTTTTTATCTTAATTCATATTTTAATCTGATTTCGCCGCTCATGTATTTAATGTGTAAGTAAGGAAGAAAGCTCATAGTAATAAGGCCCCTAAGGTTTCTTTTTGAGCTTCATTGCCAGGAATAAGTGTTTTTTTTTTGTGTGTGTAATTAATGTTAATATTATTCCTTTAACTACACATGGACTGGATTTACAAAAAGGTACCTTCGTATAATGGGACAACTTAGCACTTTGGCAGAACTCATATTCCTGCTTATCATAGCTATGATTCCAGCAAGGACAAACTTTAACCTCTTCGAGCCTCAACAATGCCACTTGCAGATTTCACTCATGTTTAACGGAAGACTACATTTTACTAGTCCATGCATTGAGGACCCCTTGAAACCTTAAGGCTCAAACTGAGACCTTTTTCTTGCACTTAACCCACTACATAAAAGATGGGTTGACCGTTCCGGGTCATTTCATAGTCGTAGGCATTCGAGTTCTGCAAAGCCCTGTCAACTATATGCTGTGGTTTAATTTTGTTTTTAGTTTGAATTTTTTTCAAACCGGTTAAGTTCATTTTTTTTCGAACCAGTTTAAATTTCTTAAACTGATTTTTTTAAATCAACTGTCTAAGAAAGGGATTTTTCTTTTTTCGGGGGTGTAGTTAAAATAACAGGGATTCGGTTTTCTGGGGGTCTGAGAAAGAACTAGACATCTTTTCCTCCCTTCTTCTCACCTACCCATCCATGATACTCCCTAGTACTTCTATCCTACCCCATCTTTCCTGCCCACCTCTAACCCCCCTTATGCCCACCCCCTCTACTCAACAGTACCCACAGACAATTCATATTCCTCAAGAATACTACTCATCAGAACTTGATCTTGAACTCACTTCCTCTGGATCTGCTGTCTACTCTGAAATGTTTAGTAAATGTCGTCATGTAATGTAACACCATTATTTTAGATGTCTCCTTTGTTTATATGAGCTGGTAATAAATTTGACCTGTCAGTTGCCTGAAGATCGCCAACCGGCGTGAAACTCGGAGTAGCGACAGCTGATCTTTGCCTTATGTCTTTCTTTTGTTTTTGCTCTAGTTATAATGGTATTGAGCGCTCTTCATCTTCACACCATACTATAAACTTGGTTCTCCTATTTGGTATAAATATATATTGTTACTCTTGGCAAAAAAAATAAATCTGAACTCTAAATCTGAAACTCCCTCAAATATAATGCCCAATCAGTGAACTAGATTTAAACTTATTTCCCGCTTGGAATGAGGCTCCGGGCGCGTGCCACCAGAGGTATTTTCCGGCAGTCCTCTGTGGTTGCCTTCGTTTTGCGTAGCGTTTTCTCGGGTCTTGGAAACAAAAATTTCCTCTGGCACCCAGGGTAGTTCTAAAATTTCAAGTTTGTTTGCTTACCTCCCCTTAGGTTTCGATTTCTTTTCGCCAATTTGCTAACGTCAACAATAAACAGACGGCAGTAATTTTAAGCTCGCAAATGATTGGCTCGCCGAACAACCTTTAGATAGAGCTCGAGACAAGGCTTTCCTTTCAATTTTACCTCTTTGAGGTCTGCCACGTTTGGTCTCAATTACATTGCCGTCGACCGAGATCTCGAAATAGACTTGTTTTGTGGTCGCACACGAACTTTAGCTAAAGCGTGATTTAGCATGCCTTAATCCCGATTTAAAGACGTAGTGCGCCCACAACCTCGGTCACCGAAGAGGAAACTGGCACAGCAAAACAACACACGAGGCAGAATCCTTTGCACAACAAAAACATGAGGTCATCCATTAGTCTGCCTTTCCGACTATCCGCATTCGCTTGTATTCAGCCATTCCTAGGACAACCTCGAGATCATTGCGTTCCCTACTTTGTCGAACACAATAATTGGGAAAAAATGGAAACATCCCAGATTTCTGTGAATTTGCGCTATCACGTAGGTTATGAATTTAAAATTTCTCAACTGCAGGTAGCGGAATATGATGGCGTGATTTTTGATTGTTGAGACCTTGGACGACAATCGTCCATACGGCATGTGTATCTACGTGAATATCGATCCGCTCATGGTGCATTGCCCACTGTGCAAACTTGGTATAATTGACAAAAGATTGAAGATTTTGCCGAATAGGATGCTACAACACAGTAGTGACAATCCACTATGTGGAATTATGTCGAAGACCTTGCAATTTTGGGTCCCTCTTCTTTAGAAGTCTTATTTATACGAAGGCACCAGCTGCATTTTGGTTTGTTGCAAGCATCCACCAGTTATGTAAGTATTGTCTCTTCTAGTTTTGCTTTTCGATTTGGTTCTCACGACTGTGCATATATATGTATGTGTGTATGTATATTGATGTCTAGGATAGAGGTTAGGCTAAATTTGAAAAGTAAATCATTGGAAAAAGGTAGAATTCCCATCGCGATATGATGCGTTAGAGTAAGAGACTAAGAGCTAATAGTCTCTGTCGAGACAAAAGAATTTCAGAGATTCAAACGTTGACCTTTCGGTCACACAAACTGAGAAAAAACATGTTTTGTTGCGCGGACAGAGGTGTGTATGTATATTGTTGTCTAGGATAGAGGTTACGCTAAATTTGAAAAGTAAATCATTGGAAAAAGGTAGAATTCCCATCGCGATATGATGCGTTAGAGTAAGAGACTAAGAGCTAATAGATTTCTGTCGAGACCTAAGAATTTCAGAGATTCAAACGTTGACCTTTCGGTCACACAAACTGAGAAAAAACATGTTTTGTTGCGTGGACAGAGGTATCTGCCGAACACCGAAGGACCAATGGTCGGCTTTCAGTTATTATAGCCCATGTTCAAATAGTCGTCTTTCAGTTGTGGTGGTGAAGATCTTCAGTAATGAGGTCTAAACACCAGTTTATGAATGCTTAGCTTTTACTTAATCGGTCGAAGCACAGATTTTAATCAGTAAATGGTTAGCTTTCAGTTATTTTAATCAGTGTATGTGTACATTTATTATCACCGAACACTGATTAGCATAGATGAGAACGTTCGTTTTGCCTTCCTGAAAAATATCCCTTTCAATGTGTGGCGCACCATCTTAGTACATTTTTCGTGGGTTGCAATTTAATGTCATTTTTCCTTGCGATTTCAAGGAACAGTAAACTAAACCGTTATCTTGCATTGCAGCAATGTTTAAATCAAAGAAATACAATCTAGTTAACGAAATTAGCAATCTAGAGGAAATCACTTTTTTATTACGGTTTGGTGCTGCAGTGAAAGGTTAAATATAAGGTCGTTCGGCTCTTGTTCAAAATTGTGTCTAGCTGTGACAGACATTTCCTTTTGTCAGAACTGGCCGGCCAGACCTGTCAGTTTGCAAAGAAAGTGCAACAGTTTGAACGAACGCTTGCATGATAATTCCTCGCATTCTTGTCTGGCGGGAGCAGAATTTATCAATTGAGTTAATTTGATTAGTGTGTGGATACGAATCCGCTGCCGATTCTCTACGCGGTATAAGCACTAGAATAAGTGACCACAAGACAAATGCAAATGGACATACATTATTTTTGTACCTAATTATTGCTGGACATGCTTTTGGGTGAAATTCTCTCGAAGGTTTTATCACAATTAAAACAATCTATAGTAAAGGTAAAGAAATTAACGCACAAACTCCTGGAGCTGTAAGCTTTCAAAATCCTTTGATAGGGTTTACATTGAAGGTTAACCGGTACAACCAAAAACGAATTTCAATGGGGATGTCGGCAATGTTATCCAAGGATTGTTCTTATTAGTCGATTTTGATACACTATTTCACACACCAGTTTCCAAGCCGCCATTTTGTGCACGAAGAATATGCGATCTTGAGAAACGAAAGAACGCCACAGGATTCAAAGGCGATTCTAAGTAGAAAAATCTATAAGGAAGCTTCCTTCTTGTGGCCTTATAAGTCCTTTGCAATTAACACTATTAAAGCGGTACTTGATTAAATATTCCTTGTTTGTCTTTGGATTTAACTGCCATAACACAATTTTCAAGCTACTGAACATTCCCTTGAATCCAACAAATTGTTGATGAAGAGATGGATTTTACTGTATCTCATAGACTTATTCAATTGCTCATAATTTATAGTCATCAATTCAAATGATCAGCTACTCGCCCTAACATTCTCAGACGCAGAACACGACGCATTTGTCAGACTTATTTACTATCAGAAAATGTTCTTATTGCTTTGGGAAGAGAGTTGCTGGTCTGGCTTTAAGATGCGCAACTTTGAGTTGTTTGGTTTTGGATAGAAGAAATTAATTTGAGTTTCAGATAAATGGTATCCATTTTTTATCAAGATATGCAACTAGTTCAAACAGTATAGGTCGGTCAATAAGTCTCTAACATGCTTCAACTTCACACAAAGTTTATAAATTGTTACAATAGATTCCCAGATATATAAGGTGGACATTTAATACCCTGGATATCATCCGGTTTACTGAAAAAGAAACTTAAAAATTGAAATGAGTAGAGCCGTTGCTCAGAAATTTGAAGTACAAGATACACAATCGGGTCATACCAAGGCGAGAAACGTAAGATTACTTTGCAGTTACACGAAAATCATTTATAAAATGGTTATTTTCAAAGGAACGTCTTGGGGCCCAATAAACTGCTCCTGATTTAAAATTGGATCTCTTTCCAGCTCACTAATCGTCGCATAGAACCGGAAACCAGTTGATGGGTTGCAAACGTGAATCAACAATGACTGTTTCTTGATGTCATAGTAAACGAATCTCTCCCAACCATTTATATTTGCCAAACGGAATTCTTTGTGTATGGAGTTAGGTCTTACACGAATCTTTTGCGTAATTTGCACGGAGAATCTGTCTTAACTGATTGTTTCATGGTGACTTTATACGCAATGCATTTTGTTATTCGTCTGTAACTTACAGAAGGTCTCCAAGAACGCTCACTAGAGAAAAAGAAACGAAAAGCGAGAAGGAGATTGGGAAAGAAGAACTTTGAAAGTTATGTTGTGTGCATGGAATTTGGTTACAAAGATGGTGTTGAGATACGAAGTCAACCATGCACGGCTTGAATTCTTTTCATGACTCAATGTGAATTCTCATCTATATTCCAAGGTCATTTCTTAACGGTAACTTTAGCTCATTTTTTGCGCGAACAAAGGAACGAAACGAACGAAAACAGATATGAGTGATTATATCTGCAAATATCAGTCATCTGAGGAGGTTTCCAAAAAATCTCAACTAATTTCTATACATATAACACCCATTTGTGTGCTCCATGATCTTCAAGTCTGAATCCATTCCCAGATACGTAGTTAAATGTCTTAACTTTGCTACGAGCTTGTTAAGCGGAGAATTTGCCATTTCAACGTATATAATCCAAATCAGTCCTTCGACTGTATTTTCCATGCAGTTATACAATAGATGACAGAAATTCACTTTTCCTTCGACAACTTCGCTCTTACGGGTGACATCATACAACGAAATCGAAAGATGTTGCACGGCGCGTGTTATAACCTTGATTACAAGTTTCTCATGGCTAGCAAATTTTGACAATGCCTTCCGCAACATTTTCCGGTAGCACAAGTTCATTGGTTATGATGATTCTCTTACTAGGAAAGCAAAACACTGAAAACACTGCAACCACGGATTAAAGGGTATCCATGGTACTGAATTGAGTGTGGCTTGGCTTCCCAGCAGATATCACCGAAGCACGATGCAAAAGACAACATGTTCAGTGGAGGCGGAATAATAATCGTAGTTTTCAATAAGCTGGTATTTGGGAGACGTACGTTAGTACAGAGCCAGTACAATTAAACAACAGTTGCAGCAGAAGCTAAATGATTTCAACTGGCATCTGGAAATGGGTTCTTAAGGTCTAACTCATGATGAGAACTTATTTTATCAAGTTAAGTGCAGATCATGCATCCCGGTTTAACACGGCATTGAGGTGAAATGTCAAATGTTCATTTCCATGGCGAATATTGCCGAACAAGGTCCTGAGAATTAGTGTTCATTGATGTTTGGTACCCTTACGTGCTTGCATTTCACTGAATTGGTATCTAGCGCCCGGCAGTGTTTGAAATATGTTTTTGCGTAGACTGCTAGATGACGCCCGTGAGGAGTATTTGGTACTGAGTTGTGTTCATGCTTCAATGAATGTCTGCTTTAACTTAAGAAAGTTAGAAATTGGCTCATAACCTCTTGAGATGTTCTCAGCCCATATCATAAATTCAGTTTCATTGCGAAAAGAAGAATGCAGCTTGAAGATATTTTGACTGCACTTCTTTCTGCGCAAACAATCAATTCCCGACTGAAATAACATCAATGATGCAAAGATGACAGACAGTCGAATATTGGCGATTGCCATGCAAAGATTATGCTACGAATGCAGAAAATTCGATTTCTACCTGACAATTTTCGAGGTCGCTGCCTCAACACGCTTAGTGCATTACAATAGCGAATTATTAAAATGTAATGCTTTATTTAGGGTTGTACTAATAAAGGAATTAGCGACAAAGCCCAGCATTCCTCTGGTGATTAAATGTTTCCACATACCTGCTAATATGATGAAGTATATCCGCGTGCCGTATTCAAGAGCAAGATCACCCTTGACTTGAGAAAGATTACTCCATCTCAGGCTAATTAAGGGCGTGGCTGAGCCAGTACAAAGGACCCCCGCAGGGAATTTAGAAACTCCTATTTTTAATGAATTAAACAAAGTTTATTGTTCAATAGATTGATCACTTTTTTCATGTGACTGGGTTAAACGAATGCCATTTGTGACATTTGTGACAGTGCTTGTCAGTACCACGTGATATCACTTGCCCTGTGATAAATAGTCGTCTTTGAGTTGTGGTGGTGAAGATCTTCAGTAATGAGGTCTAAACACCAGTTTATGAATGCTTAGCTTTTACTTAATCGGTCGAAGCACAGATTTTAATCAGTAAATGGTTAGCTTTCAGTTATTTTAATCAGTGTATGTGTACATTTATTATCACCGAACACTGATTAGCATAGATGAGAACGTTCGTTTTGCCTTCCTGAAAAATATCCCTTTCAATGTGTGGCGCACCATCTTAGTACATTTTTCTTGGGTTGCAATTTAATGTCATTTTTCCCTGCGATTTCAAGGAACAGTAAACTAAACCGTTATCTGGCATTGCAGCAATGTTTAAACCAAAGAAATACAATCTAGTTAACGAAATTAGCAATCTAGAGGAAATCACTTTTTTATTACGGTTTGGTGCTGCAGTGAAAGGTTAAATATAAGGTCGTTCGGCTCTTGTTCAAAATTGTGTCTAGCTGTGACAGACATTTCCTTTTGTCAGAACTGGCCGGCCAGACCTGTCAGTTTGCAAAGAAAGTGCAACAGTTTGAACGAACGCTTGCATGATAATTCCTCGCATTCTTGTCTGGCGGGAGCAGAATTTATCAATTGAGTTAATTTGATTAGTGTGTGGATACGAATCCGCTGCCGATTCTCTGCGCGGTATAAGCACTAGAATAAGTGACCACAAGACAAATGCAAATGGACATACATTATTTTTGTACCTAATTATTGCTGGACATGCTTTTGGGTGAAATTCTCTCGAAGGTTTTATCACAATTAAAACAATCTATAGTAAAGGTAAAGAAATTAACGCACAAACTCCTGGAGCTGTAAGCTTTCAAAATCCTTTGATAGGGTTTACATTGAAGGTTAACCGGTACAACCAAAAACGAATTTCAATGGGGATGTCGGCAATGTTATCCAAGGATTGTTCTTATTAGTCGATTTTGATACACTATTTCACACACCAGTTTCCAAGCCGCCATTTTGTGCACGAAGAATATGCGATCTTGAGAAACGAAATAACGTGACAGGATTCAAAGGCCAATCTCAGTAGAAAAATCTATAAGGAAGCTTCCTTCTTGTAGCCTTATAAGTCCTTTGCAATTAACACTATTAAAGCGGTACTTGATTAAATATTCCTTGTTTGTCTTTGGATTTAACTGCCATAACACAATTTTCAAGCTACTGAACATTCCCTTGAATCCAACAAATTGTTGATGAAGGGATGGATTTTACTGTATCTCATAGACTTATTCAATTGCTCATAATTTATAGTCATCAATTCAAATGATCAGCTACTCGCCCTAACATTCTCAGACGCAGAACACGACGCATTTGTCAGACTTATTTACTATCAGAAAATGTTCTTATTGCTTTGGGAAGAGAGTTGCTGGTTTGGCTTTAAGATGCGCAACTTTGAGTTGTTTGGTTTTGGATAGAAGAAATTAATTTGAGTTTCAGATCAGATATCAATGGTATCCATTTTTGTGTGGCTTACACGAAGTGTAAACCACTCAATGCCATGGCCCAAGATATTTATTCCTGGATTTGTCACGGTGAACAGAGAGGCTGTCACGTGGTTTACTATCGTCCAAGACAGGCCCCAGTCTACGCTCGGCTAAGTACGTAAACTTTTAAGCTTCAGAAAGCGGCCATTTTGTGGTTGTAACACAGCGCGTTGTCGAAGATCGTTTTTTATCTAGTTATTCGTTCTTCTTTGCTGCTTGGATTTTACACGCCGGCTTTCCTACAGTGGGCTTGTCTTCTAAGTTCGGATTACAGCGAGGAGTTGTGCTCTCACAGGGCAACATAATTTTCAATTCGCGGTCTGGACCTTTGGTACAGGTTGCGTCACATGAAAACTTACGAGTCATTATTGACTCTCGCAAGCCAACATTTAACGGCTTCAATCTGCTCAGCAGACCTGCTCGAGTATCTGAAAGTTTCTGAAAGTATTTGAAACGCTCTGAAGTTACTTGAAAGCAAAAGAGACTCTCCTGTGCTTGTGTTGTAATTGCTCAATGTTGTTGTTGAATCGAATTGGACGAATCATCCACACACAGTTGACAAGAGTCTGCTAGCCCACGATTTCGTCAGAAGTAAGTAACATGGGAATCTCTGTTAAACAATACCGATCAAGAATCGGCTCTCATGACAATTTCCTTAAAACAAAAGATGCTTTGTCGCGTTTCAATTATGATGCTTTACATGAATGTCTTTTATTTACCAACATTGAAACAAGTTGTTGGACAATACAAAATATGGAATGAAGTAGTGTTTTGATTTACCCAATTTGTGTACTACACTTGCTCACAATGTTTATTTTGGACCTTTTTGTACAGTAGATTAGCACTTTGCATGATGTCAAGTTCATCTATTCATTTCATGTTTCCACATAGCTTGAACTTGGTAAACACACTGACATAAAATTACAAGGTCCATAATAAGAAAACTTCAACGATTCTGGTATTTAAAGTCATATGATACCATCATGAACTTCCCTGTACATTGAATTCTGTTGAACTTTTTCTTAAAACCTCCAGGTAAAATTGTTAATCTTATTGGCTTAAAATTATTAGCAATGTTAATAAGCACTACTCAACATATGATTTATTAAAATATTGCTTGTGTTCAGATATTGTTATGCGTCTATCTTTTTTTCCCAAATTCCTCCACTTGCAACCCAATAGCCACTTACATCAACTAAATTTTTCTGTGTTTCTTTATTGAAAATTTAGCATTATGATACTTTACATGCATATATTGTCAAAAATTAGTCGTACATTCAAACCAAATCAAGCTCCCAATGTGGCTTCTAGCAAAGGTTACATCATTTCCTGTATGTCCCAGCCCTTCTGCAAAGTGTTGTGCTCTTGCACTGGTACACAAAATGCCAAAAGCATTCATACGAAATGCTTCCCTGGAGTTGATTTCACAACACTTGCCCTGGACAAACTCAGAACTCAATTCCACTTGGTTGCGTAAACAAAATCATGACTGAATCTATAAGCCCACTATAGGACATGATGCTGACATTATTTCAGTTCCTTAAATCCTCAGGTTACATGCGCAACTTCTGTTGTCAAAATGACACCTCCATAAAACTTTACCCAATAACCCTCATCTTGAAAATAAGCATTTCAGGACGGATGTATGTCAATTATTTTATTGTATTGATTGAGAGGAACAATATTGAAAACTAACCGTAATCAGATACTAGCTCTACTAATAGAAACTCAATGACAAAACAGATCCTTTTAATTTGTAACCTCCCCCATCAAAGCAGCTTAATTTCGTAAGCCACACATGTACGCATTGCGGACCTACTTTTTATCAAGATATGCAACTAGTTCAAACAGTATAGGTCGGTCAATAAGTCTCTAACATGCTTCAACTTCACACAAAATTTATAAATTGTTACAATAGATTCCCAGATATATAAGGTGGACATTTAATACCCTGGATATCATCCGGTTTACTGAAAAAGAAACTTAAAAATTGAAATGAGTAGAGCCGTTGCTCAGAAATTTGAAGTACAAGATACACAATCGGGTCATACCAAGGCGAGGAACGTAAGATTACTTTGCAGTTACACGAAAATCATTTATAAAATGGTTATTTTCAAAGGAACGTCTTGGGGCCCAATAACCTGCTCCTGATTTAAAATTGGATCTCTTTCCAGCTCACTAATCGTCGCATAGAACCGGAAACCAGTTGATGGGTTGCAAACGTGAATCAACAATGACTGTTTCTTGATGTCATAGTAGACGAATCTCTCCCAACCATTTATATTTGCCAAACGGAATTCTTTGCTGTATGGAGTTAGGTCTTACACGAATCTTTGTGCGTAATTTGCACGGAGAATCTGTCTTAACTGATTCTTTCATGGTGACTTTATACGCAATGCATTTTGTTATTCGTCTGTAACTTACAGAAGGTCTCCAAGAACGCTCAATAGAGAAAAAGAAACGAAAAGCGAGAAGGAGATTGGGAAAGAAGAACTTTGAAAGTTATGTTGTGTGCATGGAATTTGGTTACAAAGATGGTGTTGAGATACGAAGTCAACCATGCACGGCTTGAATTCTTTTCATGACTCAATGTGAATTCTCATCTATATTCCAAGGTCATTTCTTAACGGTAACTTTAGCTCATTTTTTGCCCGAACAAAGGAACGAAACGAACGAAACGAACGAAAACAGATATGAGTGATTATATCTGCAAATATCAGTCATCTGAGGAGGTTTCCAAAAAATCCCAACGAATTTCTATACATATAACACCCATTTGTGTGCTCCATGATCTTCAAGTCTGAATCCATTCCCAGATACGTAGTTAAATGTCTTAACTTTGCTACGAGCTTGTTAAGCGGAGAATTTGCCATTTCAACGTATATAATCCAAATCAGTCCTTCGACTGTATTTTCCATGCAGTGATACAATAGATGACAGAAGTTCACTTTTCCTTCGACAACTTCGCTCTTACGGGTGACATGATACAACGAAATCGAAAGATGTTGTACTCAAGAAGAAACAAGAAGTAACTTAATATGTTAAAGTCGAAGTCGTAAATATGCATTAGGAGTCCGAAAGGATGGCTTACAATTAATTGAATTATTGCTTACCCGTTCACCTCACCCATGTTTTTTCTCTTATTTCCAGTTGAAAGAAAATGAAAATTTAACCCATAAATATATATATTTGTCCTGAGGTCCCACATGAAAAGGTTGGTTTAGTCAAAGATCTTTAATTTAAACGTTCGCTCTCAATAGCTCAATTTGAATAGTTCAGATATATTTGGCAGAAATATTTCTTCATGCCCTGCACTGATGAATCACAATTCTGAAGAGCAGGGTAACAGGAACGAGGTAAACAAAAGAAATGGAGAAACTCTCGTAGCCTTTCAAATTCGAGAAAAGGACAGTTCTTGTTCTTTTTTAAATAGGGTTTACATTGAAGGTTACAACCAGTGGTTTTTTCGAGCGCCGGAATCTTTTGTCCAATATTTTTTGTTGTCGCGAGGCTAGGGGATGTTATTAGCAATTGATCCGCAGACTTTGATGGAGAGATTTCCTTGCTCTGCTTTATGCTTTCCAAAGTCCCAAACGGGGTACCCTTTATTGGAGCTGAGTGTTTGTTTCCAGCTTGTTGGTTGGCCATAGGATACAGCTGTCAAGCCTATTCAGGCTCTGCACGGCGCGTGTTATAACCTTGATTACAAGTTTCTCATGGCTAGCAAGTTTTGGCAATGCCTTCCGCAACATTTTCCGGTAGCACAAGTTCATTGGTTATGATGATTCTCTTACTAGGAAAGCAAAACACTGAAAACACTGCAACCACGGATTAAAGGGTATCCATGGTACTGAATTGAGTGTGGCTTGGCTTCCCAGCAGATATCACCGAAGCACGATGCAAAAGACAACATGTTCAGTGGAGGCGGAATAATAATCGTAGTTTTCAATAAGCTGGTATTTGGGAGACGTACTTTAGTACAGAGCCCGTACAATTAAACAACAGTTGCAGCAGAAGCTAAATGATTCCAACTGGCATCTGGAAATGGGTTCTTAAGGTCTAACTCATGATGAGAACTTATTTTATCAAGTTAAGTACAGATCATGCTTCCCGGTTTAACACGGCATTGAGGTGAAATGTCAAATGTTCATTTCCATGGCGAATATTGCCGAACAAGGTCCTGAGAATTAGTGTTCATCGATGTTTGGTCCCCTTACGTGCTTGCATTTCACTGAATTGGTATCTAGCGCCCGGCAGTGTTTGAAATATGTTTTTGCGTAGACTGCTAGATGACGCCCGTGAGGAGTATTTGGTACTGAGTTGTGTTCATGCTTCAATGAATGTCTGCTTTAACTTAAGAAAGTTAGAAATTGGCTCATAACCTCTTGAGATGTTCTCAGCCCATATCATAAATTCAGTTTCATTGCGAAAAGAAGAATGCAGCTTGAAGATATTTTGACTGGACTTCTGCGCAAACAATCAATTCCCGACTGAAATAACATCAATGATGCAAAGATGACAGACAGTCGAATATTGGCGATTGCCATGCAAAGATTATGCTACGA
>NC_090891.1:2637635-2655135 GCF_036669925.1 Montipora capricornis | reverse complement strand
GCAAGTGGATTATTTCATTATTTCAGTATTTGCAAACAAGGCTAACGTTTCTTGCCATTTAGCAGCGGTTTTTAGTCGGGTTGCAAGGGCACTTTTATGCTTGGTTCTTTGGCTAAAACCTCTCGCGCCAAATTTTTTGTTTATATATGACAGCGAAAAATCAACTGTGACTTGCCTTTCCCGCACATAGGACCGTCTGCTTCTATTTGCCTTGCGTTGCAATTGGCTTTTCTGATTACTTGGGCACGTTGCGACTGTCCAGAATGTTGTTTATTACGGGACCAAATTGGAAACCAATCTTTCAACAACTAATTCGTGCATAGTCTTTCGAAATCTTACCTCGCACAATGAAAACCTGAAATTTTGATTTGCCCTCTCTCGCCCACAAGGCAATTCTTCGGCACCTAACAAAGGGAAAATTAGTTAATCAGTACTGCATTTTTCTCACTGTGCATATGCGTTTTATTGGTCCATTGGCTTGAGTTTCAGACGTGGATGAGCCCGCGTTCCTACCCGAATCCGGACTCGAGGTCATGGTTGGTAGCTAAAAAGGTTGAAAGTTACACACCATGTACCACCCTTGCCCCGGTTCTATTGCATCAGATTTCTTCAAAAGTACTTAATAGCAGAAACTTCTGAAAGTTCTTAAAAGGAAGAAAGTACACTGTTCATGACAATTTAAACGGAAACCTTAGATAAACAGATAAACTCCAATTAGCATAAGCTCATTCTGCAGTTTCGTTTGGCTCACCAATTCTGTATGCTCTATCGAATATTGTCGTGTAGGTACTCCATTCCATTGACCACATGGTTCAGGATGAGTCCCATCTCAGAATGGTTGGAGAAAACAAGAGACGTATTGCTCTTTAGATATTCCGATAGGTCACCTAAAAGTGTGGGAAATATCTGTAAGATCATTTTTTGCGGTGAGTCGTCTTTAAAGAAAAGTAAGTTGGCGTTGCCCATGGATAAGATCCTGGATTTCCCCCAAATAGGGAAACGGAGGGATGACGTCAGCTCCACCTAACTGAACTTGGTAAGCGTATTGGCGCTCGAAAGCCTCGGCTGCTTGAGCTAACTAGTCGTCGCTATTGCTATGCATGGTGAGGAAAAATGAAGCTTGACCTCTTTCTGGAACAGGTTTTTATGAGGATGGAACCGTCACTTGATAGGAAAACTACGGACCTTAAATGGCTTTACTAGTGGAAAAAAACAAAAAAGAGACACGTGAACAAAGAGTTTATTTTTGGAAAAAAACCTAAGAGGTACATGTGGAAACGTGGGTTCGGATCGTGTGTCCTACCGTCCCAGACCTTGAGGTGATACGACAAACACTTGGGTCATCCTCGGATGGGACCGACGCTCCCTCAGGGATAAAATGTTCCCACGGTTACAATTTCTCTTCGGAATCAATTGAAAAAGATTAAACTTTCATTTCAATCCAACAACAAAGTAATAGCAGCCCTGCGAGCGACCTCAGGCGGTAGTTTGTCTACTCGATCGGAACGAAAAACAATTTCGGCAGGTAGATTTCTCAGCAATGTTGGACGGTTGAACTTTGTAACGACACTTGTCTTATTCCCCTGGGTCCTTGGCATGACTGCGTTATCTCTCTCGTCCAATCACAGTCACACGTCCTTCGTGTTGCTAAACTTCAAAAACACATTCAGAAAAATGTGTCGTTGACAAACTACGGTCTAGGACCCCAGTTGAAAGCACAGTTTAGTAAACCGGACAGGGTTACAAAGCCGGTTACAAAGTTCTCACTGGGGTTGGAGGGCCTGTGAACCTACACGACTCCCCAGCCGGCTAGCGCGTGCTTTAGCCTTTCAGTTTTGTAATTTGGCTATTACGAGTATATCTTTGATTGACCGCCCTCTTTTGTAACATATGAGGGGCGGGCTTTCGTAGATTTCTTTGAGTAATGGTCCTCGCTCTATTAAATGACAGTCTTTCATAGGGATTTGTTTTAAGTTCGGTACTGCTGGGTTGTATTGGGTCACGAAAGGCAAGATTCGTTTGCTCTCTTGTGGTTTTTGAAGGAGTGCCAGTTTCCTGTTTTTAAATTGCACTTCTGAGGCGATCCTTTCAACACGTAGGCGTGATTTAAAATTCTAGATGAGCTCTCCAAATACTTTTAGAAGAGTTTGTTCTGAGAAGTCTCATAGCCTC
The DNA here is from genome assembly GCF_036669925.1 of Montipora capricornis. Taxonomy (NCBI): domain Eukaryota; kingdom Metazoa; phylum Cnidaria; class Anthozoa; order Scleractinia; family Acroporidae; genus Montipora; species Montipora capricornis. Next base: position 2,652,963 of record NC_090891.1, on the reverse strand, counting down.
GCCTTCGAGGAAGCCTTTTTTTGACGCCCGGTGGGTGCCACGAGGAGAAGTGCGTTCACTGAAATGTTTCAGTAGGTTTGAAGTGCGTGCGCACATCAAGGACTGAGTTGCTCTTGAACCTTTCGCTTTTGTAAATGTCTGTATCGAGAAATGTTGTTTCTGTATCTGAAATTTCAGCCGTTAATTTAATTGTGGTTTGTTGTTTGTTTGCTTTTTCAATGAATTGCATTACCTCCTCTCTATTTTAAGTCTAGAGGGAAAGTATGTTGTCTACATATCGTTTCCAAACGAGCGGTTTTAGTGCGCTTTGCTTTAAAATGTCTGTTTCAACCTTAGCCATGAAGATATTGGCAAAGGCGATTGCTATTTTTGTACCCATCCCTGTTCCATAGACCTTTTTGCAGATACGGCGGCCATTTTGATTTCTATTGTTTCATTATGGGATGCTCAGGGGGCAAATTAATATGTATTTGCCCCCTGGGCATCCCATAATAGCTATTTGAAACAATAGAAATCAAAACGGCCGCCGTATCTGCAAAAAGGTCTATGGGTTTGTAGGTAGTGATGACCACGTGACCATTTTCCTCAACGGTTATAACGCCTGCTTTTCGCAGTTTGACATTTTTTTAGCTTGACGGGAAGCGTTTTCATGCTAAATAGGAATGTTAGGGTGAAAAGTATTCTTGTTGATGATCGTATACATTAGCAACAGATTCATTTACTACTATACTATAAAAGACAATCAAGCATCATTTCGGTTTCAAAAATGTAATTGTGAATGCTACAATTAGGGTCAATTGGATCATGATGGTTGGTGGAAAAGACTAACAAGGCGTATTCTAAATCAACTGTAGTTGTAATTGACGACGAGGTTTGGACATCATGTTGTGACGTCATGACCGGGACCGGGATTGGCCGATAAAAACGTTCGGGATCTCGGGATTAAGGGAAAATTTTGGTCGGGATAGCGGGATTGAAGAACCCTATTGGGGACCCTCTGTGATGAGGAGGAGGCAATGCTAAAGATTATTCAATTCCACAAACATATCAAATATCAGAATGATTTTTATTGTTTTCTTTTTAGTTAAATGAGTGAACTTTTCTTTTTTTTATTGTCGCTGTAGCTGTATACATCATCCTTGGTATTAAATTTCAGTACAACCAGTGTCGCAGCCGCAGGGACACATCACGCAACGAAGGCCTAGGTCTGAATTACATAGGCCGCTTCCGAAAGCACAAAAATCCGCAGCACAACCAACAGGCCAATCGCAGGGTGGACAGCCTATATTTATGACAAGAAATAGACTAATTAAAAGAGACATTTTAGTCTTCTAGATGGTTTGCAACCGATCTCTGGAGACACAGATAACAATGATGGAATTGATACAATTGATACAATTGCAAATGGCGAACAAAAGGAGTTAATGAGGCCGCGATGACGTAACGTGAAAAATCACCCATAGACGTCTCTTTGCAGGCAGGAGGACACCACAACCAAGAGTACGCTCCTTTCTGTGTCGTTTTCACTGCATTTTCAGAGACAAAGCTACTTTTCGACGAATTTTAAAGGACGTTTCGTATTTTTCCTCATGTAATTGCTTTTTTTTTTTATTCCGAGCGGTAAATTCAAAAGGCTAAAAGGCTTTTTTTTAATGAGAGGGAAGGATTCACTTTAAGATCTCTGCTTTGAAAGATTACTTGGTCACCTAGTAACACAATATGATTGTAATTAATTGCTTCTCACTCCCAAAAAACAAACATTATAGGTGGTTTTCACATTACGTCATCACCACCATGTTGGTTGACGAAAACAAAAGATCTCTCATTAACTACTTTTGTTCGTCCACAACCAATTGTACATTGCAGCATCGTTATCTGTGTCTCTAGACCACCTATATTTGCACCCGTCAGAACATTTCATGAAATTAAATGTAGGGAAATGAGGTTCATTCAGCAACAGAAAAATAAGTTTCGACTCACGGCACCAATGATCTTTCCTTATCGTAAGTGGAATTGAAGATCTAAACTTCTAATCATTGGTGCCATTGTATTTTTTCTTTTGTAAGAGCTTCATAACAATTGTTGGGCGTATGGAACTTACTTTATTCACTTTCTGTACAAGTTTTTAACACTTTAATTTAATCTCTTTCAGTTCTGTTCGTTTTTGCTCTGTGAGCGCGGTTTTTTTAGCCTTAGTCGTAGTACAACGTTGCTTTCGAGATGACGTTTCTCGGAAATTACTGCTTTAGTCGTCCAGTCCTCTTCAAAGCGAGTCGAAATACGGAGTTTTTCTTTCATTCATATGTAAAATAGATGAAGGATATTACATGCCAGCGCGGAGATACGAAATTTCCCTTCCAGTGTTGAAAAATATTTCACGAGTGAGCGCAAATGAATGAAATACTAAATCATTTCAAGAAAGGCATCGAACGGTGCGATTTTCATATGTAACCATAGCTACAGTGATTTTTTTCACGAGTGAAAATAACATGTTATCTTCACGTGTGAGGATATCATGTTTTCGCGCAGAAGCTCACTTGGTATTTCATTGGTGTTGATACAATAAAACTAATTATTATATAGAAAGGAGTGTTTTACTGGAAAATACACCATTAATAAAATTCATACGAAACTACATCCGGGACCCGAGTGTCGTATTTCCATATCGTCTTGCTTGGTTGTTTGTGCAACGGTCGGTGAAAAATGGCGAGCGATAGATTCGTGAAGTTTTCCTAAGATGACGTAAAATCCTTCTCTGACAAACAAGAAAATGCTGACAAGAAGACTAAAAATTCATGCAACCTAAAATTATTCAAGGAGTTCCTAGCAAGTGACGAATAAATGAGAAAAATTGAAGAAATTCCAGCCGCCGAGCTGCAAGAATAACTTCTTACTAACCGAGCGCGTGGGCCGTACTAGGAAATATTGGCCCGAGGTCGTGGCAGCGCGAGGTCCGTACAAAAACGACCGAGGGCCAATATTCCCGAGGGCCAATATTCCCCAGTACGGCTCGAGCTAGCTCAGTTAGTAAGTAGTTTATTATATGACTTTTTAATTACCTTTTGCTTTGTTTTTGCAAGCCCGTAATCGGCCCGTAGGCATTACGGGAGAATAATGCCCTACAATTCAGTCACAATTAGCCAATCAGAGCGCGCGTTATATCGGCTACAAACACAAGCCATATAATAATTTGCGATAAAGTTTGTGCTCGGTGTTAGAAAGAAAAATGGTGAGTAAAACATTCCTGTCTATATAATAAAGAGAAAATTACACATTGGTTTAAAGATATGAAATTCAATACTTTATCAACATGGTGAGGTATTTAGATATACCACAGGTAACCCAGGCTCACTGTGTGTGCCACATAGGTCAATATAGAGAACATATGAGCCGAAGTTTAGGTCTGGAAATTTGCAAGAAAATGGAAATAAAAATCGATAAAACTTACCATGTGGTGAGCGGTTGTTGTCTTTAATACGTAAACTAAGTTTCGGGAAAAATGGTCCCTGTTCACTTTCCTTCATAGTATAGTGACAAGGTAGGAGACGGAGGCCAGCGTAGGGACTCCGATCGACCCAAAACAAGCACGATTTATTTCGTGAAAATCGAATCCAGTCGCTAAATAAACACGCCAGGCTCGTGAAACATGAATTTCTCTAAACCATGAATCCACTGAAGCATCTCCAGGTAGCAACGCGAAGCCACCAGACTCCGTAGAACTTAAAATGGCGGCAAGAAACCGTTGTCCTCGCGAAGTGTCCAATTCAAAATGGCACTGAACTCGGGACGCCTGGTGACTAGTGTAATAAGTCGCCCTGGAGGGAGGGGAGTCCCAGATTGCTCAGTGAGTTTTGTTTTTAACAATTTGGGACTCCCCTCCCTCCAGAACTTATTATCCTCGTCACCAGGCGTCCCGAGTTCAGTGCCATTTTGAATTGGACACTTCGCGAGGACAACGGTTTCTTGCCGCCATTTTAAGTTCAACGGAGTCTGGTGGCTTCGCGTTGCTACCTGGAGATGCTTCAGTGGATTCATGGTTTAGAGAAATTCATGTTCCACGAGCCTGGTGTGTTTATTTAGCGACTGGATTCGATTTTCACGAAATAAATCGTGCTTGTTTTGGGTCGATCGGAGTCCCTACGCTGGCTTCCGTCTCCTACCTTGTCACTATACTATGAAGGAAGGTGAACGGGGACCATTTTTCCCGAAACTTAGTGTACGTATTAAAGACAACAACCGCTCACCACATGGTAAGTTTCATCGATTTTTATTTCCATTTTCTTGCAAATTTCCAGACCTAAACTTCGGCTCATATGTTCTCCATATTTACCTATGTGGCACACACAGTGAGCATGGGTTACCTGTGGATATACATACCTTTTGTTACAGTTCGATGCAGTTCACGAATTGGCCGCCATCTTGAAGTTTCGTAGGTATATCGTGTATCCCTTATCATAGAGTATTTTTAGACAAATATTTATAAAAACCGTGTGTATCCCTGCATACCCATTCAGGCCCGTTAACGTCCATGTATATATACCCCTATGGAATAGATTGGAAAACTTTATTTGTATGACGTTAGATTACAAATGGGTATATATAGGTATACAGGGGCATACATGAGTACATATGGATATACAGGGGCATACATGGGCATGTGTGGTTATACACTCTATACTACAGTGGTGTATATGGGTGTATTATGGGTATACACGGGCCTATATGGGTATACAAGGTCATACAGGTTTATATGAACATTTGTCTAAATACACACACAAAAAATACACTACAATAAGGGATACATGAAATACCAACGAAATTTCAAGATGGCGGTCAATTCATGAACTGCATCGAACAGTAACAATCGGAGAGTTGGAAAGCTCGAAATAAATAAAGGTAATGTGCATCCAAATGCCTCACCATGTTTATGAAGTATTTAGTTTGACCAATAAACGACTTTTAGGGGTACTCCATTTAGATACTCCATACGGTACTCCATGGAGTAGGGCCCCTCGTTTTGTCCTCTCCCGAGAAATAATGGCTTTTTTCAAACACAGAAGTTCATGATGCAAAGACGTTATAAAATCACTGAAAGGGCAACTTACCATTTGGATAATGTCTGCTTTGAACCTTCAGATATGGCAAAGAAAAACTAACGTGAGTGGATAAACGTGATGCTTCAAGATACGGCGTCCATTTTGATTGTTATTGTTTCAAAGAGCTATTATGGGATGCCCAGGGGACAAATACCAAGTAAGTCTATCCCATAATGTCTTTCGAAACAGTAGAAACCAAAATGGCCGCCGTATCTTCAAAGAGGTCTATTTTAACAGGGGAATCTTTCTTTACATTTTTGACTCATTAGCAAATTGAAACCGATATACCTACCAGATAATCTCTGAGCAAGGACTTTTTGAAAATTCGAAAAGTTACAAAGAATTTATGGAATCATTAGCCAAAGAATGTGTCACCTTTTGATGGTTTTCAAAGCTAAAAGCCTTCAAATTCAAGATTTTTGACAGCAGCAAAGATTCCCTTATAAAAGCTCATTTGTCACGAGCTTCTTTTGTCAGCACATGATAACGACAGCTGCCGACTTTTCCTGAGTAAAAACGCATGGGATTTTCATGTATCTACGTTGCCCGGATTCCGGAGAAATTTCCGACGACTTCCGCACATTGCCAAAGATTCCTTGCGATTTTCGGCCGGAAAATGTTTCGTAGGTTGCCGAAACACTTATTTTGCAAGTCCCACGACCACAAGTTGGTGTCAAGATACCAACGAGCCGTCTAGCGCCACTTATTAACTCTTTATTGCGTGAAAATGAAAATTTTTCGTCGTTTCCGGGTAATGGACGTAAAGTCCGGAATCATGAGTCAGGTGTGAGAGGTAGTTCTCTAGATGGTTTTCAATCACGTGATGAGACAGCCATGTTGGTGCACAAAACAATAGAAAATGAAGGCTCATTTTTTGCATTATAATAGAGTCAACATGGCTGCTGTGACATCAGGTGAAAACCATCTATAGGCGTGTGATACATATATACTGTCGATCATTAAAGTGTGACTCGCTCAAAATGAGTTTGATGTTGGCAGGTTGATTGTACATGTGACTAGATTATAATACATAAGGAAAAAACACAAAACTGAGCATTAGTGAAACTTTTCCAGCGTCAATAACAAGGATAAATCAAACTGTACTACTTAAAAAGATGAAAAAGTGCTTTTTCCAGATCATGCACGCTGGAAAACAACCTGCTTGGGTCGAGAGTCCATCTTCCCCCATGTATAGATTAATAGTACCCATCAGCGTCCTAAGAGTGCCTATTTTAAACCAAGTCTTGCCGGAAAATGAAGAATAGACCAAATCTGCTAACTCAATGTTGTACCCAATTCAAACCCTTTGGGGATAAAACGTTTTGTTCCAGGTATTCCATATCACTTAAATGTGAATGCTACATTAGAATTTAAATACAGTATACAAAGAATCTTTAAGTGCCCCTGTTATAAAAAAAATCACTTCCTTTTTTCTTTATATTTTGAAAATGTGTTTGCTTAACACCTGACCAACGAAATTTTGAGCTTTGATTTTTATCCAAAGGACGTTTACTTGAGTGTACGGTTTGGATTTCACGGTCCGCCATTACTCACATTCAAACTGACCGATTGGGTTGGAGGGTTAGATCCAGGAAAAAGTGACGTCAAAGGCTTACTAGCTTAAAATACAGCTTATTATAAATGCAAAACGCGAGTTTAAAAGGCCCCAAATTCCCGTACTGCATATTAATTTTGCGGTGTGCACACGCATTGCATTTTTAAACCAGTGAGCCTTTGACGCCATATTCTCCTCGAACCAGCTCTCTCAAAAGAAATTAAAGTTAGTAATGGCGGACCATTAAATGGGAAAATTCCAGTTAAAATAAACAGGTGTCTCTTTGAAATCAAGGTTTAAAACTTTGGTCGCTTAATGTTTGGTTAACATAGTTTTGAAATCCAAAGAAAAATAAGGATGGTCACAGGGGCACTTTACATCTAACTTCTGGAGATTTGAATTGGGTACAACATTGAATTCACCGATTTGGTGTATTGTTTATTTTGACGCTCATGAGGACAAACCTGACACTAGATTTTTACTCTTGGATAATTGACTCTTGGTTACACTAGGCGCGGGAAAACAATAACCAATTAGACAAAAATACAAGAAGAAGAAATGTTTGAATGCCAAGCTTGATCTCTTTTGGCGTAGGAAAGCGAATCTACCGGGAGTCAGTTATAATTCAGTTCCACATTACGCACCTCTCCAAGGTTAAGGCAAAACAACAACAGGATACCCAAGTACTTCACTCTCATCATGACTTTAGTCCTGCAAACAAAAACGACGTAAATGGCTTGTACATTAGAAAAACTCGTTATATCAAACGAGTTGACAAAGATATATTAACCACCGTAGGAAAATATTGTGAACGCTTGGGTGTGGAAACGCTCAACGCGCACCGGTGGCTCAGTTGGTTGAGCATCGGGCTGTCTTGCGGAAGGTCGTGAGTTCGACTCCGGCCGGACCAACACTCAGGATCTGAGTGCTGCCTTGGTAATTACATCTGCACATGGTTAGACTTTCAAATCTTCTCGGATAAGCTGGAGGTAAACTGGAGGTCCCGTCTCATAGCCCTTGTTGGAAATTAAAATAGTATGGGACGTTAAAGAATCCACTCACCATTCGATAAGAGTAGGGGACGATGTCCCCGATGTTGTGGTCTGACCTATCTGAACGGGGGCATCTTTCACTTCCTAAAATAATTGTAAACTGCGTAACAAGGACCAAGGAGCAGCCTGGCTAAAGTCCCCCACAAAGCATTGTAAAGTAGTCCTGAAAAGCTCCGAGGAGAGACTAATAGATTCACTTCACTTCAAGGGCAGTTTCAATCACAAACTCTTATGAAACAGTAAATTCTCGTACAAGGAAATGGTGTTTAGATTAAGAAAGGTGAAGACGGAACGTCGACGGAATTTATTTGTGTATATGTGTCGCGATGGCAAGGTTACCTGGGAGGAATTTGAATCACGTCTTGCAAGTTGCCAATTGGCCATTTTGTGCCTTCTTCTTTGCTACGCACATTGAAATTGCGTTTTTGTTCAAAATAGACATTGTCATCAGATATTTGTAGTAAAGTTCGTTAGGCGAGGTGTGAAAGAAAGGCTCTAACAAAGCACGAAGTTAAATCTCGTGACCTTGGGTATTTGGAAGAAAATAGAATTTCTCACAGACAGGAACGAGAAGCTCTTCAGTGACGGCCTCAAAGCCAAGAAGGACAATAACTTTAAATTTTTATGGACTCGATCGGAAAAAGATATTTATGAGAAAAACTGAAGTGAGCCAGGTAATTCATGTGAAAGAAACTAGCGATTTGCCTGTAAGGAAAAAGAAGAAATGCCCAGCGGAACGTGTGTGTTTTTCGTCCTTCTACAGTCGTACAAATGAATTGTTATAAATGACAATCTACTTATGATGCAATGACTTCGAGTCTTTGGCTCGCTCAGAAATCTCCGCTTCCCCTTCCAACGTAGGCCATTTAAATATGAGAGAAGTTGATCTCAATCTGCTTTCAGATGTAAATGTTCAACATTATATTGCGCATGATTTCCATTACAATGCTTCTCTGATGAATATTTCTCATCCTGCATTGCAATATTAGGAGCTTGGCAGCAAATTTTGACAACCTTCAAATTATGTTGTCTAATCTGTAAATTTCCTTTGTCGACAGTGGGACTTACTGAGATTAAGCTAAAAGTTGGTTGAGAGTATTATCCAATACTTATCTTTCAGGGTATTAGTTTACTTCATTGACATTGTTACAAACGCTGTAGGTGTGGGGTTTTTTATAAACAGGATTGATCTTAGGAGAACAACCAATGACTTTGAAGAATTGTGGAAAAAATTGACATTGAATCTCATCATAATATAATTTGTGGTGTTGTTTATGGACATCCACATAGTAGTATTCAGAAACTTTTTAGATAACACAAATATAACAGTAGATAAAATTCATAGAGAATAAATACTGTACAGGAAGTTTGTTTGTGACATCTAACAGTGGTCCATTTATGACTCTTCAAAATTCTTTAATGGAGCTTTTTTCTCAGCTTAGCTTAAGCTGTTGTTTGCTAACTATCGGCATTAATACAGTTGCAGTTTTTAGAAGTTCACAGCAAAGTTGTAAAAATTTGAAATGCATTTGCATAGTATGGCTCAGTAGCGTTCGCGACAAGAATCGGAAATTACGTCCTTGGAGTATCACTTTGCAAGAATATGACATGGAAGCGGAACACAGAAGTGGAAAGGACAGCTGCAACGTTGATGCCCTCAGCAGAATTTAAGCTCTTCTATTTTTGTTTTACCCACCCCAAAAGTAGACTTCTTAGGGGGGGGTGTCACAAGATTCCTTTTTGTTTCGATCTTGTTCTTTGTTTCCTTAGCTGTATAGTTTATTCCGTTGGTGTTTAGTGTTTAGTGTTAAATTAGTATCGTAGTCAACCGTAATTAGTATCTTAGAAAATAGTTTAAGTTTATTTCTTCTTAAAAGTCTCCATTTTGAAAGTACTATTGTAACTATAAGATTGTAAGTGTCGTGCTTAAACAATAAGTTTGTCAGTAAGTGTTCGAGACTTTTAATTACATATTAATGAAAAAAGAGAAAAACTCCGCAATTAGCCTCGCTTTGAAGAAGAGGAAGACATAAACTCGGAAATGCCTATTGCAAGTTTCTTTATGTTTCGTAAGAGGTGAGAGAGAATTACTAGTATGTCAACAACCTGCCGCGAAATCGAAAGCTCATTAGCTTGTCTGGTTCAATGATGAATTTTTTCATCTTCTTCTCAATTTTTTTAGTTGCTTTTTGACTACGATTATCATTCTTATTTTAAAATAAGAATATAAAATTCGAGCGTTTGGTATTCAACCATGATATTAAGATTACAAAGAGACTGACTCGTTTTACACCACGCCCTAAGTACCACTATACAACTAGAAAGCAGGGACATTCTTTTTAAAGTGTCGTTTTCTGTGCGTCTTCCGTTTTGGTAACATTGGAGTGATAAATTTTAATCAAACAGTAGAAGATTTTGGCTTTACTCCTATGAGAAAAAAATTCACCAAAACAGGCTCGTAGTGACCGCACGGCACGTAATAGAAGCGTTTCTAGAGTAAGATGCGAACCTCTACTGAGAGATTTCCTCATCAAGTCGAGCGATCTCCGACATCGCAAAAGCTTGCAAGCATTCGGTTTGGAGAAACGTTGATGTTGAAACACAAAATACTCACCGTTTTTGAGCTGACAATGTACGTCTTGACGAAGAACTGATGATGCCCTCTTAGGTTCAGTTAAGAATGGAAAGGCGTCTGTTGGTAATATTCTTTACGAGTGGATCTTGTTAGTTTACTGTTAATCAGGTCAGCTGTCGAAACAGCTGTCTTTAAACGTCGTCTTTTAATGATAAAAGCTGTAATTGAGTTTCTTTTGCTCTAAATTGACTCTACGATCTTCTAATTATAATAAGAAAATACCAATTTAGAATATACTACTTGAAGTTCCGGCTTATAGGCTTCGAATTTTCGTAACATTTAACTTTAAATCCTCCGTAATTACAATAATTGGCATACTGCGTTGTTATCCTGGGTCGCGAGTGTCCAAAGTACCGAAAGCCATTTGTTAAACTGCCATTCACTAGTTTTGTATAGGTCGAGATGGTCTTTTGACATTTTTTTGGGATAAAAAATTGCAAAAGGATTGCGGCGAAGTTTGTTGCCTCAAATTAAAAACCTCTGTTTTCGAGAATACTGGGGGAATTGAGCCCTCAAGAAAGTTGCTGAAAACCTTTGAGAAACAGTTCCTTGCTAATTATAAAACGTCGTTTTTCTGGTGTAAAATTTTTTTCTGAAATAAGCTTCGCTCAGTTTATCAAGTTTTCAGAGTTGAGACTTACGAACAAAACGTAAGAAAAGCATTTGCTTGATGTTTTAATTTAGTTGAAACAAGTCAAAAACGTACTCATTTCATGCTCCAGTAATCTACTATAAATACAGAGACAGTATGGTAGCTACTTTGGAATTTACTTTCTGAGCTATACAATTACCAAATGGTGCGCAATGAGTTTTGACATTTGAATGAGGTACTTTAAAATTATCCGTAAATAATGTAAGTCCTTTGCAAAGGCTTGTAAGCATTTATTCGCAAGAAGTTTATTTAATCGATCAGATAAAGAGTGACCCTCTTAAAGCAGACCATGTATGACCTTAAGCGAGCCAGAAAGATGCACTTTGAGTTCATAGGTAAAACTGAGGAATCTTACTGTGTTCTTGTTTCCACGGAATATCAATTTTACTGTTAATTTGTCCAGTTGTTCAAACACCTATCTTCATCTCTTGGCTTTTAATGTCTCCAGCTGTATTGAATTTTCTCTTGGTCAAAAGTGATTTTAATATTCACTAATAATAATCAACAATCAGGAAACATAATTTTTATTCGAAATTTTTAATAATCTGGTTTCAGTGATATTTCATAGTTCTGGGTCAGTTAGTGATAGTAGTTTAGAGTGACTCACAAACATTTTCTGGAGTAGAGTCTAATGAACGCGAACAAACTCTTGGGTTCACTCGGTCTCTGTTATATTGCTATGGATGCTATAGAGAAAGTTTTAATCCATAAGTTTAAAATCGTAATTACCTGAAAATGTCAAAATTTAAAGGAGGAGTAATCTTTTAACACAAATAGTTCATTCCTCGTTCGCACAGATGATTAAACAATGTTGACAAAACATTGCAGTAAACGTTAAAGGTCACTCTATTGTTTTGGCATATTAGTTTTACGCGCACAAAGGAAGGAAATCTCTCTTTAATCTCTGGGCACTAAAAAATATCCCGACAGGACTTAAAAGCAGCGATTCTTGAGAAGGAGATTGATTTTGGTATTTCAACTACAAGAAAGTAAAAAAAAAGCCACCACTCGACGCCATCCATGTAAATTTTTGCAGGCCTAATAAAGCTCAATTGTTGAGAGGCAAATGATTCACGTTGATGAACAATATCATCGGCTTATTGTTAGACTACTCGTCGCCTTTGGAAGTCTGGTGGTCCCACGAGAAGACCACTGACGAGAAACATTCCCCAGCGAACAGTTTGAACAGTGACAGTATGGTATCCTGGCTCTACTCTTGTACCGATAGTATCTAGTTGATTGTTTCCAAAAACTGATTTTGAATCAATGTAAATTGCGCTACCCTCTTTGCTATCAAGCCACACCTTGGCTTTACCTCCGCTTCCGGACGTCCGAGTAACAACAGTCACTGACCGTGAGCTTGGGGACTGGGAATTAGTCGGCCGAACATGAAAACCAAACTTGAGAATGTTGCCTCTGTTCCATGTTCCCCAGCCCCCTTGCGCGTCTGTGCGTAAGTCGGAAGTCACCGGAGCTTTTGCATTTTTTGTTGCACGTTTGCTATAGTATAGAGTAAAACCTTCGTTGTAAATAATATCAATTTGGAGGGTAGGGTGTGGCAGATCCGTAAAGGCATTAGGTGTTATCCCGGTCCAGCATAAAGGTTCCGTTAAGGCTTCGGTTTCGCGCTTAATGAAGAACAAGTCTGGCAACTGCAAAGGGATAACCTCCTCGATTTTTAAATGCTTCTCTACGTCATTTAACAAGTCACTGAAAACACCGCGCACGTACTGAATCATCAACATGGCAATTAGAGCATGCGCTTTGACTCCTATGTGCCGGCCATCAGAGCCTGCGAAATTAGTAATCGCTGCTCTCCATCTTCCATTTTCCCTCCGACATAGAACTTCCTTTAAACTAAAAGACGTTATTCTATAGTGATGAGCAAGCTTGGTTTGTCCGAAATCTTCCAAATTGGTGCACGAAGGGTTAAAGATTTTCTTCGTTACCGGATCGAGTCCAATACCGCTGACTAAGTTAATGTATAGCACTGCGGGCGCCGACGTTTCCGCAAGGACTTGACGCGTTAATTGCTCCAGCGACTCGGCTTTGCTACGAGTGTTGTAATTTATGGAGGCTTCCGTCAAAACAATATCAAACTTTGTGTGTTTCGGTATAAACGTGTTATAACAATACGCAAAAAAGTAACTACCCGTTCCTCCAATAGTCACTTGGAATTCTTTCATAAACGCTTTTGTTACCCTGCCAATAGTGTTATTCCACCAATTCGTGAAAACTTTATAGAACAAACCGTCTAGACTTCCCTCGTCCACTCCTAGTTTTCCTCCGGCACTGTTTGAGCCTCCAATCACCAATAAATTGATTTGTCCTCCGTTCAGAGCCTTTATCAAAACATTCCGCAATCGAGTGGGATCACCAGTTTGAATAGCTTTTGACATCAAATCGGCATTTAGCTGTAAATCACTCAATTCAACCCATTTCGACTTGTACATCCAAAAATTAAATGGATTGTTACCTAACTGTGTCATAACTTCTTTCTTCTCATAAGATTGTCTGAGCTTGCTGTCCGACCGATGTCCTGTGGAATTTGGCTCATTATTGCTATTGTGAAAGTCGGACGAGAATCCTTGAGACACAAAAGTGATATTCAAAGTTCCTGACACAAAACAAAGTTCCTTGAAAACGGTGAACACCAAAACTGACAGACTCAGATACGGTGTGAAGAGCCACATGGTCCTTCTGTTCTCAATCTATCTGGAGAGAAATCAATTGCTTTGTTATAAAACTTAAAATGTATTGTTAAATGCTTCACTGGTTTCTTTCAAAAGAGCACCAGCCTTAACCGGCAACATTAACAATTGTTCAGAGCATTTACTTACGCTATATTTAGTAATTTATCACGGCTTTTGTTCTTAATATTTCCACTGCCCTGTCGAAAGAATTACTTTTTGTCGCTCAAGGAAAGGTTTAGCCACTAGATTCTGGTGTAATGTATTAGCAGTAACCTTGGTCCATACATCATTGATCAAGGACAGTGGCTTAGGTACATAAGCACTTAAACCTAGGAGAGCAGGGGAGGGGTTGTTAATGATTATATAAGGATGTTGTTTTTCAAGCGAAGATCAATTTATCTTTTTACAGTGACTGCAAAATTCTCGCGCGCTCATTGGCTAATTTTTATTGTCAATAAGCGGACAGACACATAACATTATAATTTATGCGATAATGACGCGATATTGCTCGCGTCAGATTGAAGTTTCTCGCATTTTTGTCTCGCGTTCTTTTCGTGTTTTGAGTTAAGTTTGACCCCTCTGCCTTTTTGTTATTGTAGAAAAACAAATTGATGTCAGTTTTTCATGCGTCTGTCCTGTTATTGACAAAGTAGTCTGTGGATGTTAAGACGAAATTCATGATCAATGACAGGACACACGCATGAAAAATAAATTAATGACCCCAGACATGAGTGTGAGTTTGGTGTGAAATAATACCCGACGGATTTAGTCTGCAGACCAGTGGGGCACTGTTCATCAAGACCCGTGAGTTCTTGTAGCTAATAGCGTTTGCGGAGTTTCTGCGAATTTTTTTTTTTTTTTTTTTTGCGGAATTAATTCACCTTTATTCCTCGTGTTTTTTATTCTTTGTCCTAGTCTCGGGACGTCAAAACACCTCATCATTTGTTAACTAATTTCAAAAATTTGAGACACAGCAATGGCTAATGATGAAAGTAGCGGGAAATTATTCAAGAACGACAGAAAAGCTAGAGAAGCAAGGTAATTCAGGAAGAGAGTAGGTAGGAAGCAGTTTTGTTCATTTAGTCTACCAAGAGAAAATGAGGGGACAGAGAAGGAGGCTCCCGGTCCAGCCCTTGGGATATGTCATGTCCACGAAAGTTATTTTTAGACGAGCGGAAGTCTTCCGAGACGTCCGCATGCAGGCCAACCTCGGTCCGATGTTTGAAAGAAAATATATATTCATCAGCCTTCCACGTGCGCCATCATTTTCTCATTTCACGAAGAACCTAAGAGCGAGGCAATACTGCATGCGGACGTCTCAGAAGACAGAGTTCCGCTAGAACAAAGACTTCTGCTCGTCTAAAAATAACTTTCGTGGACATAACATATCCCGGCCAACGCCTTGAGCCTCCCTCTCTGTCCCCTCATTTTCTCTTGAGTCTACGTAACGTTGCTTATGCTCGCGTCGCTGATTAAAACCAACATTAATAATGAACTATTTTTATCCCCAAACCAGGGTTTCAAACTGCACTCACTCGTGCCCTTAAATCACAAAATGCACTCTCGTTCATACGCTTTCCTATAAATATTAACTGATCTAAAGGAAGAAGAGTGTAGGTGGTTTCACGTGACGTCATCGCTGCCA